>NC_048301.1:12058635-12132859 GCF_013100865.1 Trachemys scripta elegans | reverse complement strand
CCCCCCACACTCCCCCTTACCTGCTTCAGGCTTCCCGCGAATTAAATGTTCGCGGGAAGCAGGGGAGGGGGCGGAGACTTTGGGGAGGGGGCGGAGTTGGGGAGGGGGCGTGGGCGGGGCTGGGGGCAGGGCCGGGGCCCCGTGGAGTGTCCTCCATTTGGAGGCACAAAATATGGTAACCCTATGCACTGGGGATGGAAGCAGAGCCACCTTCACAAGAGGATGCGTATGCAGAACACCCTACAAGGGTAGCAAATGATCTTTGGTATTCCTAGCCCTGGACAGGAAAGCAGCATGTTGCATGGTTCTGGGCCTGATTTCAGTGCAGTTCAGAAATACGATGCATTTTGCTTGCAAAAAAGGCACTTTGGGGCCAGGCGCTGAGACTTTGTTCCCATCCAATGTGTGCATAAGTTGTTTGTTTGAATGTATTGTAGGGCTCACTCCTGCATTGGCAGGAATGGACTAAATACTCAATACCTCTAATTTATGTGCTAGCACATGGGACTGAAACTGGTCTACTCTTCCTTTAATACAAAGCCATGTCCCTTCCTGCTGATTCCTACCCCTTCCACTTCTTCCCTCTGCAGCAGTGATACAGCTCTGAGCTTTCATATATCCAGCAAAGCTTATCATGGTCAAGAATTGCAATCAACAGGTGCTGTTTGATTGTTGAACGTGCACTATATATATTTTGCTGCAGCTACATCCCTGGAGAGCAACACAAAGAATTATGGTGATGTCATGTTACTGGTTAACGTCTCAACCCTGCAGTGTCTGTTCTCCAGCTTGGTCTGTTCTGGGGTGCCTGAAGCTATGCAGGAATGTGATTTGCTTTCCCGACTGGAGAAGGGGCAGTTTAAATAATTTGTTGTTTTCTTAGTCTGTGACTTTGCAGTCAAAGGGATAAAGTTTCATTAGTTTCACTGTCATCTTTTAGTGAAGCTCTTCAATCCATTTGACTCACGTGCTGAGTTGCTAGAGATTTCATTTCAGTGGCAGGAGGTGAGGGATCAATATTATTGAACTCTCTGGGTCCAGAAAAGAAATTTAGGACCCATGTGGTTTGCCAATGTGAGTGCTGGGTTGGGAACTTCAACAAGTCTGGAAAGATATTCCACACCTCCTAGGCATAAAAGGAGACTTACAAATAACAAACTGCTTCCTAGCAGTGCTCAAAACAATCCTTAATTTGGTTCTCTTGTCGGGTTTGTGATTTGGATTAGGAGTTTTGTAATTCTTACCAAACAGATGAGCGGTGAGGTGCTAAATTACTCGTCTTTTCATCTCTTCTTTCCCCCCATTCCAAAAAGATGTTCGTTCAGAGAAACATTATGTCTTGTCATTTTCTAAAAGAATGAGTTGCCCATTAGGACTTCAAGAAGAAATGGTAAACAAATCAGTCTTTCCTTTCCCTAATTATTTCCATTTCCAGCTCTGAGGAGTTAGGATGATTTTCAGCACCTCAGCTGGTGTTGGATTTTTCTGGTCTAGTGCCTATTGTCCACAATGACCAAGAGAATAATGGACCTAAAGAGTTGATGACTTTAAATATCCTGTAGTTAATGTGGGATAGAGTTTGTGTTGCTTTTGTTTTCTATCAGAGAGAGGCTGTCAATGGCGTATAAAGAGCCAAAGTGGTACCTTTCTGGAATGAAGGTGTGTTGAGATCTTTAGGTCTTTGGATCACCTGGACTTGGGCAAAAGAGATGGACTGTTTGGCTAGCTGGGAGTAAATCCACCACTGCAGTCCCCTCTCTAGGATAAACAATTTGCGGTCCAGGTTTAGAATCTGTTTCACTTAAGGTGCTGTATGAAAACTAGTTTAGGCTGGCACTCGTTAAAGGTGTTTCAGGGAGTTGGGAACTCTCCCTGGGGGTAGGGAACTTAATTTCCTTAGGTGGCTTTGAAACGGTCTCCATCGTCCCAATGCCCCTGTGAGATAAGTAAGTATTTTCACCATTTTCAGGTAGGGAAACTGAGGCACGGTTTAAAATGGACTGTAATTTTGGGTGTCTGGCATTAGACAACTTTGGCCTGGTTTTCAGAAAGCGCTGCGCTCCCTTGGCTCCAGTGGACCTCAGTGAAGCTGTATTCTGGCTTACACCAGATCAGAGTCAGTTTGTGCCCTCTGGGCCAGTTTACAGAGCTGCTGCTCACTTCCCCCACCCTGCTGGAGGGAGAAACAGGAGCAGGTGAAGTAGATTTACGAATGGAGCAGAATATATGCTCCCACATCTGGAAAGTGCTCTGTGCATGGCGTGATTCAACAGCACAGTGCTGGCTCAAAGATCTTTTGCTTTGGGTTATTCCTAAAAATGTTCCTTTGTTGGGAACGCCCATCCCCATCAAAGCGATGTCGGTTTGAGGCAAAGATGAACATGAAGGCTTTTGCCACAACATTGGGCTGACTTGAAACCTCGTCCTGCTTTATGTTGCGTGGATTGTTTGATAGTGGGCCAGCTTTATAATTTGTAAGTCCCCAAGCAAGGAATCAGACTTGTGACCCCTATTCCTATCTTGCTATCTGGGGACAGGGGTTTGAACAGTGCGTTCCTAAGCAGGATAACTAGAAGTTGCTTGTACTTAAAGCCAGCCTTGTGACGTGAGGCATAAAGGTTGCCTTGTCCAATTGGAGTCTTTCCATTTGGATCAGGCTGTTTGTTGCAATGCCAGGACACAATATGTTGTAACACAGCAACAAATATCTACAAAGGGGTAGGTAATGTTATGCTAATGACTCAGACTTCCATTGTTGGGCTGGGCTGCCGTGGTTGCTGGAAGACAGCTTGGCCAACCCTGGTCGTTTTCCCATAGCCATTATTTCGTGTTGCTCAGTGGCCAGAATTGGAATATACCTTCCCTTGTAATGCTGAGTTGTGCTACGTCTGGCCATCGAGACCACAACTCACGCTGAAATTAGCCTTTGTGTCTCGGGAGCAGCATCTTTCCTGGCACGCCTTGGAAAGGATTGGAAGTGTAAATCAAAGGACAGAGGCTGCTGACCTCCGACTGAACGCTGTCTGATAGCACATTGCATGGCTGGCATGCGTCCGAGTTCATCTGAGGGACCTGTTAGAACAAAAGAATGACTCGTGTCGCACCCCGCGGTAATGGCACATTGAGTTCAGAAGCAGTCCCCAGTCACTTACAAGGTGTCACAAGACCAGCACTTTGTACTGCTGACTTTTTTTCTAGTTCTCTCATCTTGCAGGTCCGCTGCCACCTGCTGAAGGAAAAAAGCAGAGACTGTCACGTCGTCTTGGACGAGGAAGCACAAGCCCTTCATCACACATCATTTAAGACAGTTGCTGAGCTCTGCTCAGGGCTGGGAAGATGTCACAACTATTCTATATAGGGGTCTAATTCTTACTGTGATTAGGTGCTTATATTGCATCCCTCACCAGGGCATCCGGGCACCTTGACATAGGATGATGGCTCCAGAGCTGGGTTGATATAGCTAGTTGGGGCAGGGTGGGAAAGAGTGTCCTTTGCACAGAGTGTAGGATGGACTTGTGGTTAGGGCACTTAAGACACCCATTCTCTGCGCTGCCACAGACTCCCTGGATGTCCTTTAGCAAGTCACTTTGGCCATGTCTACACTACCACTTATGGCGGCAAAGCTTATGTCGCTCAGGGTGTGGAAAAAACACCCTGCTTAGTGACATAAGTTACACCTGCATAAGTGGTAGAGAGCTTCTCCCACCGACATAGCTACCGCCGCTTGTTGCGGTGGTTTTATTATGTCGACGGGAGAGTTCTCTCCCATCGGTATCGAGCGGCTACGCAAGCGATCTTGCAGTGGTCCAGCTGCATCGGTGCCACTGTAAGCTCGCTAGTGTTGACGTGGCCTTAGTTTCTCTGGGCCTTAGTGTCCCCATTTGTAGAATGGGAATTTCCTACCTCACAGGAGTGTTAAATTCCCTAACTTCTGTGAGGTGCTCAGTTCCTACAGAGGTGCGGGGCGGGGTGCATATAAGTACACAGAAAGCTAGATAGAGACACACTACAGTCACTGCTTTGACCTGTTGCTGATGAATATCCATCATAACAAAACGGCAGGCTATCAAACACCAAACAGTGCTTGTAGGCAGGAGACAGCCTCAGAACTAACTGAAGATGCTTTTTAGAAAGTGTGATATGTTTTAGTCAGTGCTATAATAATGCACTTTGACATGTCAAATCCTGTTACTTGGCAAGTGATTTAACCTGACATTATGTGACTTAATTTGATGTATATGGAGATTTCTCCCCCTTTTTAATGTACTATAAATGTAGGCTTGGAGTAATGTTAATTCTAAATGCACTACAGTAACTAGAAGACATCATATATGCTACCATGGGCTGATGCCTTATGTCATTAGCTCCCTGTGTGCTTCACTTCCAGGCATGAAGTCTCTTCGAGACATACCGGCACCTTTCCTGAAGATCCCAGTCCAATTAAGAGTCCGCCTGGGTGCCAGGCAGTCCCTGTGCCTATCATATGATGTTATTAGTGCCCTTTTGCCTGGGGCGGGCCATCATTTCCGGTGCAATCAGGAGCCTTGCTTTGCCAGTTTGTAGGGCTCTAGTCCTCCAGTGACACAGGACATTTGTATACCTATCTCCCGATGGCATTAGGGGACTTACCTGATAAATACATGCGAGGAGTAGATCCAAATGTTACACAACCAAAATCTGTATCTTGTGCTTATCAAAGAGTAAGGCCCGGGTAGCCTCAGAGTGATCTAGTTTTGCTGTCCACTTCACATGTCTGTCTTTGGGCTTTCTAGACTATCCATATCTATGGAATTTGTTCTGATCTCTACTGATGTCAATGGGAGTCTTTCCATTGACTTCAATAGACATTGGAGGAAGCCCTCATCACTCCTCTGGCGAATTACATCTGCCTGGTGAAGCCTGTAGTGAACTTCAATGATTTTTTTGCCCTTCTCCCATCCCTGGGTAAAGAAGCTCTGCTTGAGGGACCAGTAATCTGTGTACCTGTGTGTTTTACTATAAGTGGAGAAATGTACAGACATGGGTTTGAGCCAGAGCCCGACTGAAATCATTACTTTCCATTACTTGCATCTGAAGAAGTGAGGTTCTTACCCACAAAAGCTTATGCTCCCAATACTTCTGTTAGTCTCAAAGGTGTTACACAGGACCCTCTGTTGCTTTCCACTGAAATCAGTGGAAGAATTTCCATTGACCTCATTGGGCATTGGATTGGGCCCTGTGTGAATTGGAAGGAAACGTATTCGTCTTTATAGACCTATCTTTCTCCATACATGTGGAATTAAGGCAAGTGGGGGCTGACATGGGGAATCAAATATCTTTCCCTGCTCTCCCCAAAGCTTGACTGTTACTCTGGTCTACAGAACCTTTTGCCTGTGTGTGTTTTGTTTGTTTACTGTAAATATCAATGGAAACTACTAGATCTTCCCATGTCAGAACAGCACGTCTGATCCTAGGCCAAATAGTCAGACCTCGTGGAAGTGGATGCCACTTGATTGAAGTCAGCGGAGTTTCATCCACTTATAAGAAGTCTGCATTTGGCCCATTGTGTTGATGTTTAATTATTACTCCCATTGACTTCCATGGGAGCAAGATTGGGCCCCAGCCTGTTTCTCTGCTGGGCAGTGCCATGACGTGTCTTTTGTTGAATTTCTGAGTAGCAACTGTTTAGATCAAGGAACTGTAGAGCAGTCATTCCTCTTTCTGTTTTCTTATATTTGACAGTTTTACTCCAAGCGTTAGGCAAAGGTTTGTCTGAAAATTGTGTGTGTCTGAAAATAGATGATGTGAATATCTCCTCTATGTAATAATGGAAACTACCTACATAGAGCCAAGAGCAAGCTGTATTTTCATAAATAATATAGGCACTGACATTGCCTGAGCATTGTTTCAATGTAAAAATCTACTAAAAGTTTTCAGATTAATAATCAGGATTTAAATGGGAGTCATTTAATATTTGAATTACAGTGGCACCTAGATGCACCAACCATCATGTTAGGTGCAGTGGAAACGCAGAGGAAGAGACAGTACCTTACCCGAAAAGCTTCTAACTTCTCCCACCCTTTGTCTATTTAAGTACTATCATCCCTATTTTAAGGATGGGGAAATGAAGTGCAGAGAGATTGTGTCCATAGGCAAGTCCCTTAGTCTGTGACAGAGCTGGGAATTAACTCTATATCTCCTAAGTCCCAGTCCATTACTGTAACCCCAAGACCATTCCCCCTTTTCTCTGCAGTGAAATCAATGTGCAGTTTTAGGTGCACAAAGAATGCAGGCCCTTGTTTGGTTAGCAAGTATGAACAAATACGTTTTCGTGTGCAGCTAATTCCGGACCAAGTTCGGTTTGCTGATGCTCATAACTGTTTGCATGGAAATGAGTCTCTGGGATAATCAGACTTTATATCCTAATCGATGCTTAGGGCTTTGGGGTTTAATTATTAGAAGTGTTTGCTGAAAACAGTTCGGTCTCTCTCTCTCTCTCTCTCTCTCTTCCTGTAAAAATCAGCCTCCTTCATCCTTATTTTCAAGCATTTAGGACTTTATTGATCTTTATGGCATTTCACAACTACTACTTGGTCTTCCCAACGAAAATAAAGGCTGCAGAAGTTGAATCTCGAATAGGAAATTACATTAAAAGAACTGCATGGAAAGCATCCCAGTTACAAGCCATCATTAAGTGCCCTGTTCTTTATTTCAACATGGCTTTCTGGAGGCAAATACATATTATGCAGTGTCCCCAGGAAAAAATAATTTTGACAAATGCAATTCCTCTTTATGTAAGGAAAAAACCCAGAGAACATTTTCAGAGCCTGATTAATTATAATGTAAACTGAATTATAGGAAGGAATTTTGCAGTTTGGCTGCGGATCCTTTAGCGCACATAAGGGTGTTGACTTTCAGAAGTAGCTGGAAGCTTATGCAGCTTGCATGTAGAAAAGGCTGAAATGAGCGCGTACTGGAGCTATACAGAGACTCCAAAACATGTGCATGGAGAAATCGCCTCTTCTGTCTGTGGCGGATAGGATCCCATGGTCTCAGCTGGAGATGTTGCAGATCTTCATTTAGTCAAATCAGAGTAGCCATTGCTTTGCGGCTATCCTGCAGCAGAAATGAGATACCGTCAGAGCGGAGGGAAAATGCATCAGGTGCCCTCCAGCTGCTGCTGCTCTCGCTTTTCCACCCCCCCAAAGCAGCTATTTGCCGTTAGTTTTAACGTGCAAAAATGTGTCTGCCTTTCCCAGATTAAGAGAGACGGTGCTGGGTTATGGAGCAGAAAACAAGCTGGTTGGAAAAATGGGCATGTAAAGATGGTTCAAAAACTGGTATCGGTTGCATGCTCTTCATTTCTAGAAAAAAACATAAAGGGCCCAATCCTGCAGCCTTTACTAAAGCAAAACTTGTAGTGATGTCAGTTGGAGTTTGGCTTCAGTAAGGGCTGCAGGGTTGGATTATAGAAGTACAAAGATTTTCTATAATACAGTAGGATTTATTCTTATTATTAGTATTCTCAGCATAAAGGTTCACTGTGTGACAGCGATAGACTATGTGGCATCTCTAAATACCACAGTTAGTTGCTAAGTGCCATATTATTTTACTTTGTTTCCAGTAGCTCCCCAACTGACTTAGGCACTGTACAAACACACAAAAAAGACCTGGTCTCTTCCCAAAAAGACCTGAGTAAGGGTCAAGTGCTCAGCTGGTATAGGTGAGGCAGGGTATACCAGCTGAGGATCTGGGCCTACATTAGAGCACTTAGAAAAATCACCTGTTAAAATAGTAAGCTTATCTCAACCGTAATTATAATACCTCCTCCTATAAAGCAATGCACACACGAGCACGTGCACTAATATAGGTGGAGCTGACTGTTACTGAGGTTGCCTGTCACTTCCCATTATAAGACCCTGTTTTCAGTTACTTATAACTTTGCCAGATTTTAACCACAAGGCTGAAATTTTCCATGCTCAATGTCTGTCTCAAGTGGAATCTTTCTGGGAAAGTTTCAGACAAAACAGTTCAGCTGTTTCTGAGAATGAGGGGAGGCAAAATGCATTTTGTCATATTAAAAAAAAATGCGTACAACTGTTTCACTGATAAGCTCTCGTGCCCCTATGCAGGGGTCCTGTGTGTGGAGGAGAAGCATGTGATCATGTAATTCTACAATTCAAAGAAGATGTTGGTAAGTTCTAAAGCATTCGGAGAAGAGCCACAAGAATGATCAAAGGGTTGGTAAACTTGCTGGATAGTGAAACTCAGTAGATTAAGCTCCTTGAGTCTAACAAAGAGAAGGTTAAAGGGTGGCTTGATTGCAGTGTGTTTGGGGAACAAAAAATTGATAATAGAGAGCTCTTCAGTCTAGCAGACAAAGGTATAACGAGGTCTAATAGCTGGAAGTTGAAGGTAGAAAATCAGACTAGAAATAAGGTGCACACTTTTAGCAGTGTGTTGTTAACCACTGCAACAATTTACCAAAGGCTGTAGTGGATTCTCCCTCAATGACTATTTTGAAATCAAGATTGGATGTTTTTCTAAAAGATCTGCTCTAGTTCAAACAGGAATTAATCTAGGAAAGTCCTATGCTCTTGTTATACAAGAGTTGGACTAGATGACTGTGGTCCCTTCTGGCTTTATAATCAACAAATTAAAGACTATCATAATGCATATGCACAAGAGGGCATTTTCTGAGTCAGACTTGACTTTGCAACTTGAATGTTCTTTTAACACAGCTTTGTGTGTATAATATAGTTGTAATAGCCAAGTAACAAATTGAAGAGCCATGTGATGAATTGAATTTTTCATGTACTTTTTGACTATCACTGTGTTCACTAATCCGTCTTTCCCAGAATTTATGCTAAAATTACAAACCCCTGAGCAGCTTCAGACAGCGCCATTAAAAAAAAATCCTCAAACATATACCACAAAAATGCTTTCTTTCCCCCCAAATGTGAAATTCCCTCTCCTTCTTTATACCCCTTTCCTCCAAATCACGGTGACCTGAAATGGAGAATGGACTACATTCACTGCTGAACCCATGTGAGGTTTAAGGTCCGACATGTCACAATCCATGAGGGCTAGAAACAGGAGCTTGATATCACTGGATTGGAGACCTTCAGGATTTCTTGGTGGGACACAGACTGCTTGCTTCTAGCTCTGGAAGTTCTAAGATATTAGACTGTATAGTCATGATATGTTTATGGATTGCAGAACTTCTGTACTTTAGGGTACTAAAGCTTTTAAAAATCTCTTGTTCCTTTCCCTGGTTATGTAGGACTCATGTTACTAAGGCTGACTTTACAAGTGGAGGGATAGAAAAAAAAATCCCTAATAGATCCCTAACTCCCCTTGAATTCCTGTCTAACTTCTTTAGATTCCTTTGAAAAATACAGCCATAGTGATAATGTGGTGTGGCATCGGGTTTGTATCAGCACTAGTTTTGGATCCCGTGCAATTCACGTTTTATACCAGTGGTTCTCAACCAGGGATACGCATACCCCTGAAGGTATGCAGAAGTCTTCTAGGAGATACATCAACTCATCTAGTTTTACAACAGGCTACATAAAAAGCACTAGCGAAGTCAGTGCAAACTAAAATTTCATACAGACAATGACTTGTTTATACTGCTCTATATACTGTTCACTGAAATGTAAATACAATATTTATATTCAAATTGATTTATAACTATATGGGAAAAATAAGAAATTTTTCAGTCATAGTGTGCTGTGACACTTTTGTATTTTTATGTCTGATTTTGTAAGCAAGTAGTTTCAGTGGTGAAACTTGGGGGTACACAAAAGAAATTAGACTCCTGAAAGGGGCACAGTAGTCTGGAAATGTTGAGAGCCACTGTTTTATTCAACATCACATGTTCTTTCTATATGCTTTGCACTAGAACCCTTTGTTTGACGATTTTAAAGTGCTTTGCAGACGAAAATACCCTGTGGGGTGAGTAATGATCAGACAGTTGGGAATCTCAGCTACAGAAGAGAGTTTGTGACTTCCTTGTGTTTGCATAGCAAGTCAGTGTCAGGACTCATGGGTTCTTTCACTGGCTCTAAGTGTGTATTTTAGTAGATATTTGTGTTTGCAATGTTAACATAGGGAATGTTCAGCAATGTAATATCTGTTATGTACTAAATGAACAATGGGAATGTGAATATTTTCACAGTGCAATAAAAATAATTCGCTAAAACAGACCAGATTCTCAGCTGCTATGAATCAGCAGGGCTCTAGGAGCTGGCCCAGTTTACGTCGGCTGAGAATCTATTTCCGTGTGCGCACTCTCGTAGGTGGTTCACATTTCAGTAAAGTAGTCTTGCATTTAGTTTCTCGGTGCATCAATTGCTTTGGTACATGGTGTGCCACCATAAACCTTAATGATACAGCGTATTAGTACCTAGTGCCCATAGTCTGGAATGATGTGTGCTTGACGTACAACAAAAGTTGAGCTGGATCAGAAAACATACAGAAAATAGGTACTTTCTGATCTGTGTGTGTGGGTAAAAATCTGTTTGTTTTAAAAATCAGTAACCTAATCGGGGACTACAAACAAAAAAATGCCTTTATCCTAAACATATGGTTATTGGATGGTGACCTTACAGGTCAGAGTTAAGTGCCCTAATTGTGTAGTTCCGTACCTTAGCATGTTTGGATTTCTTTTAGCTCTAATCTTAATTTCCTGGGTTTGTAATGCTTATTTTAGGGGATAATGACGATATTCCTGTACTCTCTTTTATTCTTACGTCTTAAGAATGCTGAGGAATACTCAACTTTAACTCCATTTTAATGTCTTCATCTCCAGACAAAACAAAGAGGTGGTGGTAGGAATGAACCTAGTTGGCAGGTTTCTCTTAGTGTCACAAAAGCAGCCAGTCTGCAGGAGGAATTGAAAAGAGGAAAGGGCATCATCTTTGTCAGTCAGCTCATGAAGGCTGTTCCATGCAGGTCATGGGGGTGTGCGGGTGGGGGGAATAGAGGGGTGGGGTGGGGAAGAGAAGCTCAAAGCTCAGAGAGGTTGTGGAAGAAGCAGACAGGTGGGGTGACAAGGCTGACATCATATGTGGAGCAGCGGTGTGGCTAGGAATGGAAATTTGGATGGGCCCCCACTTTTGGGTGGTCGGGCAATGACAGACTGTGCCACCCGTTGGCCATGCCGGCTGGCTGTGCAGCCTGGCCAGGGCGGGGAGCGCTGATCCCTTCAGCTGCGCCCTGACTCTGCAGCGGCGGAAGAGAGGGAGCCGTTGCCTCGTTGCGGGGTATGGGCTGCTGCCCTTCAGCTGGGGGCTCGCGTCTCCTGCAGGCCGTACGGCCCCTGTGCGGGATTGGCTCTGGCTGCACTGCAGGGGCACAAACAGGGGCTTGCCTGTGCACGGAGCTTGGCCCGGACTCTGTACTGAGTTGCCCAGCAAAGTGCATCCTCTCCTGGGAGGGCTGCAGAGAGACCAGCCTTGCCGTTGCCACTGGACGTGCAGGAGACGAGCCGTGCAGAGATGCCGCTGGCCAATGGGCAGCCCCTGAGCACCTGCTAGCTCAGCTTCTCCCCGGATGCCACGCCCTGTTCCTAGCCCTGGTGCCCCCAGACACAGGGCTTCACCCGCTGAGCTGGGTGTGCGCATGGGGCAGCTCAGAAAATGGCAAGGCAGAACAGAGCGTAGCTTTCTCAAGAGCTGGCGCATAGCTCCGTCCTGGATTTCTGGTGCCTGAGTGATTCACCGGGCCGCTGGGCCAGCACCACACCCCTGCTCAGATTTGGGTGGGCCAGGATACCACCCAACCCCACCTGTGGCCACGCCCCTGATGTGGAGTAGGCACTGGGCCATGTCATGAGAATACATTAGATAGGTAGGATGGGGCATAGTTTTGTAGAGCCCTGAAGGTGATGAGAAACTTGACCTTAATCTCATGGAGAAGGCAGTGCCAGCAGGGGGACTGATGTGGTCAGATCAATAGGCTAGGAAGGTGGTCTCAGCTGCTGCTTGCTGTATGAACTGGAGGAGGAAAGAGCAGGACTGAAATAGATTCTGTAGCTTCTTGATCTGAGGCCAGGTCTACACTACAAACGTGCAGTGATATAACTACGTCGCTTCACACTCCTGAGCGATGTTGTTATCCCCACCTGACCCCCGGTGTAGACAGCACCGTGTCAACGGGAGAGCTTCCCCCACAGACCTAGCGACCGCCTCACAGGGAGGTGGATTCACTGCACTGATGGGGGAAGTACTCCAATCAGTGTAGTAGCGTCTTCACCAAAGTGCCACAGTGGCACAGCTGCAGTGCTGTATGTGAAGACAAGCCCTTAGATAATTTATGGTCCCCCGTCACCTCGGTATCTGAACACCTCCCTGTTTTTTCCCTCCGAAGGCCCTGGTGAGGCAAGGCAGTGTTGTTAGCCCCATTTGACAGGGAAGTGAGGCAGAAACAGACTGAGTGACTTGCCCAGGTCACTCAGGAAGCCTGTGGCATAGTAGGGAATAGACACCAGGACTCTGGCTAGCACACCCTAACCATTAGACCACACTCTGTCTCTGGAGAGTTTGTAGTACCCTTTGATGGGCGATGGAGGCTTGGATGAGAGTTCTATCTGTATGGCCAGAGGAAAGTTTGGCTCTCTAACATTAATAACAATGGTATTGTTCAGATGTCTGTAAATATTAGTTTGGTTAATTAGAAGCTCACACTGTGAACATTTGTCTGAAAACTTAAACGATAACCATCCACTTGACATTTGTCTCTTCATCCAACCGTTCAACTCTGGTTTAATTGGGTATGGAGGGAAATAAACTTATAATCATCATCAAATGAAAATATTTTGCTATGCGGATTTTTTAAAACATGCTGCCTCCTAGCAAAATACCATTTTCTCTATTGTTTATTTGGGTGATTAAGTACATATTCATTTTTTTTAAGGAAATTGATTTGACGCAGCATCTTGCCATTAACTTGTCAGAGCTGAGCAGATCGAAGAGAAGAGCATTTTTGTAAAATTGTCCTCTGTAGTCTCATAAAAATAAGTCATTTGCCTCAGAGAAAGAGGTGATATCTGTAATGTCATAGGACAGATCCTTTTGTGTCTCTGGATTAGTTTAAAGTAATCATTTTTATTTTCATCCTTTAAATATTCCTCTTTTGTTGGGAGAAAATAATATACTTGGAGATTTGTGTATGGCTCTGTGTAGACAAGCGGAGAATGGGTGGGGGTGGAAGAAACAACTCTAGTAAATTACAAAGTTTTGTGTGTGTAACAGAGATTTAAGAGCTGCATTAAAGAACACTAACAACCAGTTTTCTAACTGAAGACAAAGGCACTTTTACACATGTAACTGCTTTATAGGGTGACCAGATGTCCCGATTTTATAGGGACAGTCCTGATTTTGGGGCCTTTTTCTTATATAGGCTCTTATTACCCCCCACTCCCGTCCCGATTTTTCACACTTGCTGTCTGGTCACCCTACTGCTTTGGGGATATGATGTCTCAGCTGTATTAAATTGTGAATTATAAACTTAATGGAGGCAGGCTCTCTCATTCTGGCTAGAAGTGAGGAAATCATTTTGAATGACCAATACATTTAAACATTTTACACTTTGGTTTGCTTAGACTGTTGCTGGCCAATATTCTCTTGGTTTCCTTGTGCTCCCCCATCTGTCTGTCTCCATCTGTTGTCTCTTGTCTTATCCTTGGTCCCTGCTCCAAAGAGCTTACAATCGATCTTTTTATTCTGTGTCTGCACAGTGCCTAGCACAATGTGATCCTGGACCACGACCCAGGCTCCTAAGTACCATGGTAATACAAATAATCAATAATAAAAACAAATTAAATTGTCTTCAGAGTTGCACCTTCATGTCTGTGCCACAGGATTGTTTCCCATCCAAATTCATGTTGATGTGAATTGCAGGTAATGGCAACTGTTAGAACAAAAATATAGATCTCCTAAAAATATAGAGTTAACCAGCAGTTTACTGACTTCTGAGAACAGTAACCAGTGTGCATTTCTTCCCGTATATTTCATGTAAAGAACTATAGATGTGCCTATTGGTATAACTGCTTAATTGCAAGCTGCAAGTACTCTGGGTAAAAAATATATATTATCTTTACATATTACTGTAGTGCATAGGGGTTCCAGCCCAGGATAGGGGACATGTGCCAGGTGCTGTGCACACTCTGGCGACATCTACACTTATAGTGGCATGTAGAATACAGGCACTACACATGTAGCTACACGCTGCAGTGAAAGGCAAGCTGCGTCGACGCTTATCGCGGGAGTGTGTAGCTACATGCAGCAATGACAGGCTCCAGCAGCGGGACATTGCTAACAATAGCAGTGTAAACGTGGGAGGCACTGCTGAGGTGTGCAGAGAGCCATGTAGGGTATATACTTTGGGGGTTCAGGCATGTAGGGCACTGAACTCGCTTTAGCAGTGTAGACGGTAAGGCACGGCTTTTTATACCCGTGCTAGCTGGGCGTGCAGTGTCAGTATTCTGCACTCTTCCATAAAGAGTCAAAGGAAGTATTATTATTCCCATTTTACCAATAGAGAACTGAGGCACACAGAGAGTAAGTGACTCACCCAAGATCACATAGGAAGTCTGTGGCAAACTCAGGTTGTCTGAGTCCCATTCCAGTTCCTTAAGACCATCCTTCACTCGTCTGTCCCCAAAGTCACTGTGTTTATGCTCATTAGCATCAAGAAGATGACATAGCTCTTGTCCAATGCCAAGCTTTGCGTTGTCCATCCTGTTCCTGGGATGAGCCATACTGCAAAGTGAAGCCGATAATGGTCTGTTTGAGTGATGCAGCTAGAGAGCAACATGTTGCACAGTACAGAGCCTTGAAAGTCTCCCTAAAGGGAGCTGCAAATGAAGAATTGCTTTAGTTCCTTTGGGCCAGTTTTTGTGGTCCAGGGGACTGGCAAAGGGGTGTGAGGCCTTTCACATCTAGGCCTCATTGTAAAATCCCAGAGTCATTATCTCATAGCTTTTTGATGGTTGCCTTTATGAAATGAGTCATGTTTCAGTCCAGCTCCTATCAGATGGTTGTCTACATTTAAGAACCACCTCCCTCATCACAACTGGTGCTAGTTTGGCCCCTTAGTTGGCAGTCTTGGCAGAGAGGCCAAAGGTGTGAATGGGCTAGGGTTGCCAGTTTTGGTTGGATGTATTCCTGGAGGCTTCATTGCATAGCAGCCTTTAATTAAAGATTAATCTTTAATTCCTGGAGACTCCAGGACAATCCCAAACGCTTGGCAACCCTAGAATGGCCTTGTAGGGGTATCTCACCCTACTCCTGGAGAAGGCTTATCGCTTTGCACGCTAACCTTTTACTCCCCCATTTTGGGGCAGCCAAGTGCTTTCTTTGAGGCAGATGATTATCCCAGAATGCACTTAGCAATTTCACCCTTGCAGAAAGCATAGCACTGCTTGCAGCCCTGTACAAGCATTTTCTAATTCCAAACAAATATCTTTTCAGCTTCTGGCTGGAAGCCTGGCAGCTTGGTGGATTTCCCTAGCCAAAGTCTTCTGGGGACTTGTGAAATGGGGGCACAGTATCAGTGGGCACAAAAAGGAAGTATAGAAACAAACCTCATGACTAAAGCCTGGTTCAGCCAGGCCCCATGATACCATAGGGTCTGGCTTGTGGACTTTATACCTATCTCAGGGGGAGAGATGCCAGTCCAGTATCAGACAAAGCTTAGGAAGTCAGTATGTTCCTGCAGAGTTTCTGAGGTCTGCCAGAGTTGTGCTGTGAGGCTTAAAAGCTACCTGGAAAGTTCCTGGATGGGTCTTCTTCAAACCCTAACGCTTCCAGTAACTCTTATGCACTGCAGGGCTTTACCCCAAGTCGGGGGCAGGGTTAAAAGATTCTGTAGGATTGCAGGATAGCTGGTGGCAGGGCCAGCCTGCAGAATTTAAAAGCTCTGAGTCCACTGATCAGTGAGTGAGCAGGGAAATAAAGTGTGACATGTCTGAATGTGAAATGACTGGGTGTGGCTCAGAGCTGTCACCATGTGTAGCTAACAACATTTTGTATTGTCAGGATCTTAAGACGTCAGCCTCTGTACTTCCTGCCTGAGCTCCATTTTTAGGTTTTTTGCCTGATGCCCTAAATCACCAGAACCTGGGTGTTTTAAACTTTAAAAGTCTTTGGATGCCTCTGACTATTGATATTCAACTGGGAAAATGAATGAGCTGATAGTATTTCAGTCCCTGAAGCGATGCCTCTTCCATTTTGTTTCATCTACTTCAGGAAGAAAAAGGGGGTTTATATATTTGAACCCACAGAGGACTCAGTCCTGTCGTCCTATCCCAGGCAGAAATTTTATTCATTTCAGTATTGGGTTTGAGTAAGGGCTGCAGGGTTGGACCCTAAATGACCTTTACCTATGGACTGTGTTGAGCCTTTCAGAACTCTTGGTTTTGACACTATCTGCTTTGGGTTATATACCTGGAGTTTTGGTGCTAGACTTTCAACACTGGCCTTTAAGAGTGTGGCTGAGTGTTATTGAAGTGTGGGAATTGCATGCACATTTAATTGTCAATGAAAAGCTTGTGAGCAGAATTTCAGATGTTGGTTTTGAAATCGTGGCCATGTATAATAATCAGGGGTATAACTTGTCTGTCCTATGACTGTAAAAATATAGTTATTTGGAGATGACAAATGTAAAAAATAAAAAAGGATAGAACAAGCACATTGTCAGTTTGGTTTCTATGCTATGTAAAGCATCAGGAGCACGTGAATGACAGAGGAGACTTCTGTTGCTGTGAGAGCCGGAATCAATTATTTATTAATCTTCACCAGAAGGTAACATCCTAGGATGGGAAATGCATTTTCTTAGTTGGGGAGGGGAGAGGAGGAAGGGAAAGTGAACAGAAATATTAGTCTTTTTATCAATGCGTTGGAGTGGATAATTAGGCAATTACAGTTATTACAATTATTAAATGTGGACAAAGCAGGAAGCCCAGAGGAATTACTTTCCAGAATTCTGAAGGGAGCAGCGAGGGAAGCCGGAAAAAGCCTTTGGCAAAGCGATTTGACGGTTCACTGTGGATGGAGTTAATACGGGAGGTCTGGGGTGTAGCCAATGTACTGCAGCTCAGATTTGGGATAACACAGAGGAGGGTTCATGAAACCAGGTCAGTGAATCTGAGTTCGTTTGGATGTGGAAAGTATTGGGAACAGTGAGAAACATGATTAAGGGCCACATATGAGGATTCGGGGGAGGAAATTATAATTAATGTGCTTAGGTTATTTTTATTTTCCTTGGGAGCATCCTTCAGGCCTCTGTCTGAGCCTTACTTTACCCCACTTTAACCCTACCCTCAAGGCCATATATTGCAGTCATCATCTTTTCTGGCAGAATGAGGCTGGATAAGACTTTTCAGACTGTCATTCTCCACAGTTGGTGATAGGCATTGACTCATGTGAAGTACCCATTTTCCAGAGCTTGTGTGCATTGCTTATATTCGGAGAGATAGGCCAAGGTCCTTAAAGGTATGTAGGACCCTAACTCCCCCTGATTTCAATGAGTTAGGGACCTAAATACTATTTAGGATCTGGGCCCTACAGATTAAGGGCCGTTCGCGTTAATGGAGCTTCGTCAGCGTTAATGGAGTTATGCGGATTTACACCAGCTAAGAATCTGGCTCCAAGAACTTTCTGAGGTCTGAGTGTTACTGATAGATGGCACTAAAAGAGAGGACATAACTTTTGCTGGATTTCAGGAAGCCTTTTGTTTCATATCATGCAGTTCCTTACAAAGTAAGAGAACATATCGCAGACAAAGGGTTTGCTGAGTGAATGGAGTAGAGGACATTCTGCACCTTGCAGAATGGGGATCATTAAAATTAAATCTGAACACAGAAGGCTGTTGAAAAGGGCAGAAGGACTGTGTTTATTTACAATGTTTTTTTTATATCTGACCAATGGAAAGTTTAAACTCATTTTAGAAAGGAAGGGAAGGAGACAGCTGTTAAGGCAGTGAGAGTTGGGTTGTCTCGCTGGGGTTTATAATTAGAATTGGGGCCCTAAAGCTGATCAAAAAACCCCAAACATGTTAAAATCAATCAGCTCGATTCGGTCCCTGGGTTTGGGCAAAATGAACTCGTCTGAATTTCTGCCCAAGCCCAAATGCCCTCAGTTTGGGAGTGTTTCCCTCCCCACGTATACCTCTCTGTGGCTGCACGGAGCAAGCAGACTGCAAATCACATTGTGATTCTGTGGCAGAAATTTAGACTTCCTGGACCACGCCATCCCTGGTATAACTCAGCTAGAAGTCAAAGTAGTAGTAATAATAACTTCGAGATCAATCTATTTTAACCCAGAATGACTAATTCTTTGTGTGTGTGCGCGTGAGAGAGAGACACACACACTTCAGGGTGCAATCCAGACCAGCGAGGGGCTGTGTCACCACTTGACCTGCAACCTGGGGTGCCTCACAATGCTTTGGTGCCGTAGCTCCCAACCTGGACTCATCCCAAATAGCCAAACAGCATACACTCTGAGTGTCTGTATAGCCACACCCTGAGGCCAGCAACTCTGTCCCCAGCAGCACACCAGCCACACTTGGGCTTTCAGCAGCATTGGTTACTACATGCAGGGTCACCCCAACACATTTCCAATCCTGGATTCCCCCCACCCCCACACAAATGTGTGTTCCGCACTGCGCAGCCCTCTCTTAGACAATCCAGATATATTGGGTCTGTTGCCCCTCTACAGTTTGCCATTTAAATGGAGTTACCCACACAGCACTGGATTAGTTTTGATAAAAGAATAAAACAAGTGTATTTAACTACAAAGAGATTTTTACGTGAGTACCAGTAATGAGGCATTGAAGTCAGAAATGGCTACAAGAAAAATAAAGGAAAACATTTTCTAAACTTAACATACTAGACTTGATTCAAGCTACAGCTCTTACCATATGCTTCTAGCAACAGGGCTGACCAAATTCGAGGTCAGGATCTTCTCCCAAAGTCCAGAGGCTGTTTCTTTTGTCTTAAGTGAAAAAGAGAGATGAGTAGAGAGAGAGAACTTGGGGTGTTCTTTGTCTTACCTTTATAGTCCAGCCTCCCTTTGAGTTGAATTCCTCAAAGCAAAGTTTATTCAAATAATAAAGAAGGCAGCATGGTATCTGGTGGTGAAAGATGTTCCATGCTGTTTCTTCTCACTTCTGTTTGCTGAAATGCAAATTTTCTTTGTCTCCTGTCTTGCCCCTCTCACTGTCCGAGGATTTTGTTTACAATTTATATTGCACACGTTCCTTTTTTTAAGACCTGCTTGACCAGTCCTGCCTAATTGATGGTAGTGGGGTTGAACATATGCCACCAACATCATTTAGAGGGAATTTATAACTTTATATATAATATTGCTACACACATTTCATCATATTAGTGACTAGTGAGTTGTTAGTTTTCAAATGATACCTCACAGGGCATATTTTGTACAAAAGTTATTACAATAGTGTGTCGGGTGTGAATACAGGGGTGCATTCGGTCACTGTGTGTGTGTGTGAACTATATTTACCCACTTTCATTCTTACGGTTGGTATTTATAGCCACGCCACATGCCCTATTGAGATGCATGTACTTCAAAAAGAGAAAAAAGTGGGGAACTGTTCCACATTTCACCTTCCCAAATTCTCGGGACTCCACAGAGATTGAAGATGGTATAGATTCATAGATTCTAGGACTGGAAGGGACCTCAAGAGGTCATCGAATCCAGTCCCCTGCCCACATGGCAGGACCAAATACTGTCTAGACCATCCCTGATAGACATTTATCTAAAATAAATTAATGGAGATATCCCATCTCCTAGAACTGGAAGGGACCTTGAAAGGTCATGGAGTCCAGCCCCCTGCCTTCACTAGCAGGACCAAGTACTGATTTTGCCCCAGATCCTTAAGTGGCCCCCTCAAGGATTGAACTCACAACCCTGGGTTTAACAGGCCAATGCTCAAACCACTGAGCTATCCCTCCTCAATGATCCAGAGTATGCTGTCATACAATGTTTGAAGGGATTAGGAAGACTCAGTAGCTGTCATCATTTGTCACTTTATGTAAGTACATTCAGTGCTTTTTTTCCAAGGCCTAGGGCTCAACTAAACAGTCCTCTCCTTTCCCCGGCCACCCCCCTTCCCCTGTAAGTTATTTTTGACAAAGTGTCTCAAAAGCACCACTTTCAAGGGCTCTCCACTTTCATCCCGGAGCACTTAACAGGCGGTTAGATGTGATTCCCCTGGAGAGGGAGGTATTTGGCATGTGCTTTGTTTGGTATTGTTGGGGGAGCAAAGTGGTTGCAAGAATTTTCTGCTAAATAGAGCCCACTGTGACCCTTAGGCTCCTTTTACTTACCCCACCCTGAACCAGGAGCAGTCCCACAGAAGCCACTGGGGTAGAGGCCGCGTAAGAGAGAGGTGAATCGGGACCTGTGGGTAGAATTGAGAAACGGTGCATCCTTTTATATAGTACAAAAGCATCTGCCTCAGTTAAACCCCTGTATGCTAACTCAGATCCAACAATCCATTGAGATCAATAGAAAAACTTACATTAACTTCAGTGGGCTTTGGATCAGGCCATTAGACACTCGAAGCCCTACTGACACGTGCTCCACTGACATCTAACTGGGACACTTGCACAGCATGGAACTGGAACTTAGACTTTCGTCTGGCTCCTAGGTTTGCAAATTACACCTACTTCTAGACACAGGAGTTGAGCCACTGTAATTACGACCAAGGGAGTGTGTAAGAGGAGCTAACATCGACCACCAAGCACGTCACTTCTGAATATGGTCTGTTATCTTTCAAACATCCATTCTAGAAAGGAAGAATTGACAGTATTGCCTCAGTTCGCTGGTATAGAATGAATTGCCTCTCTCTGGACACACAACAGAATTTAAAATTGACCCTAATTGATTAAGCAGGATCATGTCAGTAGTCCTGAATCATTAGCACTAGCGAATGGTGTAGGGTACCAGCTGCAGTATGTACTCTGGCTTAGGAAGAAAGGTGATCGAGCTGTAGTTCAGACTGTCTGCAATGTGGTCAATAGTTCAAACATCATTTATTTTTTTTTGTACAGAGCTTTCACTATTGGCACCTTCCATTGAATAATTCATGTGGGATGTACGTTGCCAGAGAGTCTCTTCAAAAACGAAGTCAGGGTTCGCTTCCAAAGCTCCTTTTCTCTTCTGTGTTGTAAATCATATCTAATCTCTCCTGTCTATAAAGAGAGGCGATCAAAATATCCTTGAATTTAGATCAATGACGTCTTTATCAGAGCTAAGTCTGTTTCAGTGGATTTATCCAAGGTTCTTAGCGTTCCCAAAGCTTGTTACATTTTTATTCGAATCATCAGAACAAGACTTTCAATCTGTAGTACTTGTCTGGCCCACATCTCCATAGTATCTGAGCACTTCACAATTCATAATGTATTTACCCTCACAGCATCCCTGTGAAGTAGAGTATTGCTATTATTCCCATTGTACAGATGGGAAACCAAGGCACAGAGAGATTAAATGACTTGCCCAAGGTCACACAGGAAGGCTGTCATGGAACAGGAGATCCAACTCAGATCTCCCAAGACCTAGGCTAATGCCCTAACCACTGGACGACCATCCGTGTGTTCCTTGTAAGCAGTGGACAAAAGCATCTGCAAATATTTGGTTGAATGTGGAAACAAATTTTGATTCAGTATGTGCTCGTTGGGTCAAGTTAACCCGTGCAGCAGGCCAGCACAAGACTAACGTGCTGCCATGTCCCATGCTAACTGCTGCCATGTCAAAATAGGCCTTGGAAGTGAAATTTTAGTGTTGTCTAGGCCTTGAACAGGGCAAAATTTCACTTTCTGCATATTTTCAAGTGCCCTGACTTTACTAGCACGAATACTGGTGGGATGTGAATGATTAGCTCGAATGAGCAAATATTTGTGAAAAACCAGTTTTGAAATTCTCACTGTGTTGATCAGACATAAGTTACACACAGTTCTGCTCCCTGATTGGATGGCTTGCCATATATTACCCACACTGCTCAAACTGTGACTATTACAGTCAGACGTGCAAGTCAAAATCAATGCTTTCTTGGGTAGTTACCTTAGTTACACACAAATTACATATTTCAGAGTGGTAGCTGTGTTAGTCTGTATCAGCAAAAACAACGAGGAATCCTTGTGGCACCTTATTTTAATGTCAGTTCCATAAAATACATTATATAAATTACTGTGAAAATTATAAATTATACCTGGAAGTCTCATTGCTGGCGTAACTCTACTCCCACTGAAGTCAATGGTTCAGACTCCCCGTTGAGTTTGGCCGACACTGTTAGCTTCTGAGAATCCCTCACTTGCATGTTTAATTCTAGTATGCTTAGTTTGAGCAATCTAAAGACAAAGAATTATTCAGTGCAGAAATTTGTAAATGCAATCCGTCCAAGTGTTGCAATCTGTTCAGACATTTTGTGAGCAGGAGTTAGACAAAACTAGTTTAATAAATTGTCAGAAATTATTTGCTAATCTCTAAAAGATTTAAATGACAGTCACTAGTGTTCTCAAGGTAGATTTCATTTTCATGTGAAGATATTATCTTTAAGGTTCCCCTTTTAAGATCAGGACAGAATACTAATATTTTATGAATAATTATGTGTAATAGGGTACATCTACACTACAGCGGGGAGTCGATTTAAGATACGCAAATTCAGCTACGTGAATAGCGTAGCTGAATTCGACATATTGCAGCCGACTTACCCCGTTGTGAGGACGGCGGCAAAATCGACTTCTGCCGCTTTTTGTCGGCGGCGCTTACTACCACCTCCGCTGGTGGAGTTAGAGCGCCGATTTGGGGATTGATTGTCGCGTCCCGACGGGACGCGATAAATCGATCCCCGAGAGGTCGATTTCTACCCGCCGATTCAGGCGGGTAGTATAGACCAGACCATAGAAGCTATATTCACATATATAATCAATGGTAGCTAAACAAACTGCACCTGCTGTAAGAACAGTTCTCAGTCTTACTTTCCATATTTGTATATTCAAAATAATTGGACAGTACATGCTTTTTTAATCACAACAGTTCTGTCATTTTTCCCCTTTAGTGCTAAAATTAGTTTTATGTATTGGTTCACAATAAAATCAATACTTTGTAATTCACTATAATCCACAAGTTAATGACAGGAAATTACTTTGAAAATCCCAGTCAGTGAAAGGGCAAGGACAACAAGTGTTACTGATGTAATAGCAAATAAACTGTCCTAGGGCATCACCACATGTTCACATGCTGTTCAGTTCAAAAACTCTGTGCACGCCGGTGGACTTCATGGGCTCCTCATGAGTCTGAAGTCAGCTCATCTACATGGGACTGTAGAGGCCTTTTGCTGGGCCACTTTATTATTTATTAGTAACTTGAACACATACTTAAATATATTGCTGAACTGGGGCCTATTTTAACAACAAATGGTCAGTGCATAAGGCAAATAGGGGTGCATGTCTCAACGTACGTGTGTCCTAGAAGACATCCTAGTATTCTTTTGAAGAGTGAGAGAATGAAGCAAGCTTTAATATTCTTTGAAAGTAGGGATTAGAATGTTATACTATCCTCTCCCCAGTGGAAGTATCAGCCTCTTATATAAGAATTGTTAAAAATATTCTTACATTAATTGCTGCTTTAGAGATGCTCAATTGTTGTTCTTTTACAAGGAAGTAGGTCATTCTATTCATGAGATTCCTACTGCAATGTAATTATTGTGAAAAACAGATAACAAATGGGTTTTGTGCTTAACTTGAATTAAGGCAAATTTAGCATAATTAAAGCTCTAAGAAGCTATATTTATGTGTTTATATCTACGACTTCCAGCTAAATCTTCAAAATGTGCATTGAATTTTATTTTGGACCTATAACTATTCCAATACAAGTTTGAGAATTCATCAGACTCTTACTGCATCTAGCATAGGAAACTGGAATGGACAAAGAATAGTTTAGTTAATTAAGAAGCTCAGTTCTTTTATTACTTTATGCAACTTTAGCAGAATTTACTTGAAGATTTGCCATATTTTTTGCCATATTTTTGTTTTTTAAATAGAATTTCCCCATGCAATGGTGTCAGTCAGATATCACCTGCTTTCTCTTTCATTTTCTGTTCAGTGAAATATACAGAGGTGTCACAGGGTCACTCCTCACAGTGGCTTGACAGCCACAGCTGGGCCACTCCTTCAGTGGCTAGTGGAGGGACCCAGGCCCGGCCACTACTCCAGGCCCCAGCCCAGGGACCCTACAAACAGCAGCTTCCTGCTGCGTCTTCCTTCTTGCTCACTGTCTCTATTCCCTGGGCCACTTCCCTGCAGCCTCAGTTCCTTATGCTCCTGCCTCCAGCTCCTTTGTCCTCTTCTCAGGGCCTCGACCCTGTAAGTCCTGGCAGCCTGTCAGGAGCTTTCCCTAGCTCCCCTGGTCCCTGCTAGCACCTGCCCTTCCCCAGGTGCTGGTCTCTTTGTAGCCCTCTAGGAAGCCAGTCTTTTCCCTAGGGCTCCTGCAGCAGACTAACTCCCTCTGGTCTGTAGCTTTCTTTTATATGGGCCGACTGGGCCCTGATTGGCTGGTCCAGCCACTGCCCTAATTGTCTGCAGCCGCCACCCTAATTGACTGTTTCCCCTGCAGCCCCTTCTTTGGCTGCCTGCCACTCAGCCTCCCTTGGCTGGCTTTAACCCTCTCAGGGCCAGTGCGGGGCACATGAGGCAACAGAGTAGTATTTCTCCTTGACATGCAAGTGAAAGTTACACTTTAGTTTTACCTGTAGTAGCACAATGCAGGGAGTATAGACCTATGTTTTTCTCTCCGTATTTCCCTTGCTTAACTTAATATTCAAAAGGGAATCCAATTCAAAACAAGCACTTCTTAAAGGCTGTTGAAGACCCATGAATGGGGCTGGAGAAGAAGGCATCTGTGTGTGTGGGGGGTGTGCGTTTAAGTCACAGAGTGTATTTGCTTCTGCTCCAGCCCACTGGCATAAGTTAGAACAGTTCAGTTAGATCCTGTATATGCTTCTTCCTGATCTAAACAACAGTGTGACTGTGTACTTGTCGTTTGCCACATTTCTTCCATGGCTGCATTTCAAAGTGTGTGTGTGAGACTGTGTACCCTGTATTTGTTTAGGTATGGAAGATGCTATGTTAAGGAGAAGGTATTGTTGATTATGAAAGGGGCACTATCCAAATTGATCCAAACCTTTAAAATTGGCTTAGTTTGGTTTAGTAATCATGACAGGGTTTGGACTGGATCTTATTTCTGCCCACTCAGTTTGTCTATCCCTATTTTTATCTGACAGATTTAAAGGCCATTCTCTCTTGTCCCCATTGCTATGCCCTCTCACCCACCCATGTAGGCCTGGCACAAACAATGAAAGAAAACAGAAGTTAACAAATGACTAAGCATGAATTCATATGCTAGTAAATGTTAGTAAACAAGGCTGCAGCTGCAAAGTCATCACACATGACCCTTAATATTTCTTTATTGACTACCTGCTGGTTATTTACAAGGCCACTTGTGAATTTCAAGCTTTGTCCATTGTTAACCTCTGTTTTGTTACATCTGTTTTCTTTGTTAATGCAAGGCCTATAACCCATAACATTTTGATGCTCTAAGCCTCCTTAGACTGTCTTGTAAAAGTGCTTTCAGTGGCGCTCTTTTAATATGCCAACAGGCACTCTTTAATACTGCAAGTGAAATCTTTGAAGTGATGCCCTAGAGGGATGTATCCTTTATAAATCAGGTATCTCTCCATGAAGGAAATGTGTCAGATTACATTTGGGATCTAATGTAGCTTGGGGAAAATATTACCTGAAAGAACACCCATCCATCCAAAATTATGAACAGATCTAATCTCTTCCGCAGTGAAAAGGGGATCCTTGACTACTGTTTAAAACATAATCACTGTACATTGGTAAAAGAACTGTTTTTCACTAGTCCACTGCCTCTTACCTATGAGAGAGACATCCATATAAAACGATGGCAGATGTCCAAAGGCTAAGCATTTTGTCTTCAATGCCCTGTGGCTGAATCTAGCAGTGCCAGTAGAATTAATAAATGGTGCTCCCACTGTTAATCATTTTGAGTTCTTTGCGATTATCTTGATGTTTAACTCCATAGTGCATGACACCAAGCAGGGTTTAATTCTTTGGTATGACATGAGTTATCTTAACTCTGAAACTCTCAGCTGGTGATAGCATGAACTTGCAATCCATTTGTAACTAAACCAGAAATCCCTTGGGAGGATACTCCCAGTTCCAGTGAAGTCCCATGACTGACCTAATGAAGTCCCAGACTGGTGTATTGCTCCACGTGGGACTGTATGTACTCCATTCCCTAGGAAAGAGTGTAACAAAAGTCACAAATCCAGCTGTCATAGCAATGAACCTACAAGGGGACAGCTCGTCTAGGAGTCACCAAACGGACCAGTGCTGGTGCAGCACCATGGAGAGCTCCTTGGATGTCCCTTTGCCACACAGCAGTAGACGTCTGCAAAGTCTTTTGAGTCCTCTCACCAGCACACAGCATTCCCGTAGCTGCTAGTTCAGCGCCTTCAGTGGTAGCAAGAGCAGACTGTCTAGTGTAGAAAGTTCACCAGTGGCCACAGGTGTTTTAACCACCATGTCTTCTAGGCTTACTCTGAGCAATGGTAAGTAATACAGTGCTGAATGCACCAGTAGCTGGTCTCCACTCGTGCTCCCACCATTTCTGCGATCAGTAGAATTGAACTAGTGGGTACAACAGTGGGAAACATTGGGGGAGAGGGAAGGAGACTGGAGCAGGCCCCTTCCCTAAGGGGCCACATTTTAAGAGCTGTGTGCACCAGATAGTCCTGCATAACCCTGCATGACCTTCCTGTAATTGGGTAGAAACAGGGAATTATCTAGTTATCTTGTGCCCTTTCTCCTTTGGATGTGTGCAGAGTGGTAGGGCCTGAGCAGATTTTGCCAGGGCAGATGCCGGCACTCTGCCTCAGGGACTGCTTGAGGGAGCATGCTGAAGAGTGCTCCTGAAACCAGTCGGTGAAAGGTGTAGTGTATGTCCCTTCCAGCACCAGAGGCCAGCAGGTGGGCAGTGGGGACTCAGACCTGTCTTCACTCTCACCACAGTCCTCAGGGGATGCTAGGTCAACATCTTGCCTTGATCACACATAGCTGAAGTAAGAAGACCCTTGAAATGCTCTCCCATTCTAGTGCACCCACTCTGGACAAGCCAGAACGCAGCCCTAGGCATAAGAGCTGTCTGTGAACCTAATGGGGAAAGGAGTTTTCAGTCTCCAAGATAAACGTACTGTTTTACAGAGAAAAGAATCCTTCTGAATGGGAGAGTTCAACAGAAGCAGACAGCCACACTGTCTGGAGAATCTACAATCAGGGCCGGCTCTGGCTTTTTTGCCGCCCCAAGCAAAAAATGCCCAGCCGGCCGGAGCAGCAAGTGGGGGGGAGGGGAGAAGGAAAACAAACCAGCAGCAAAGGTGGGGGGCGGGAAACAAACCTGCCCCCGGCCGGAGCAGCGGGGGGGAGAGAACAAACCGGCAGGCCACAGCGGCAAAAGAGGGGGGGCGGGAAAAAAACCTGCCCCCGGCCGGCGGAGGGGAGAGAACAAACAGGCCAGTCGGAGTGGCGAAGGTGGGGAGGGCGGGAAACAAACCTGCCGGAGGGGGGGGGGGAGAGAACAAACCAGCCAGCCAGAGTGGCGAAGTGGGGGGCGGGAAACAAACCTGCCCCCGGCTGGAGTGGCAAGTGGTGGGGAACAAACTGGCCACCCTGCTGGAGCGGCAAAGGAAAGAAAAAACAAAAACAAACAAAAAAAATACCTGCGGGGCGGTGGGAGCGTGGGTGCAGGGAGACTCCCGGCCTTGCAGACCCCGGGCAGCGGGCGCGGTGGGGAGAGAGAGAAGGGGAGTGGCCGGGGCTTCCTTAAGCGGGGCGCTTGCCACGCAACACTCCCGCTGCACTACCTGCCGGGAGACCTCTGCGCCGCTCCGGTTGGCAGGCAGGGAAGGACGTGGGCTGCCCTGCCGGGCTTGAGGCAGGGCGCTCCCCTCCTCCGCCCCCTACAGGGCGGCGGGAGCAGCAAACCAAAAAGAAAAAACCTGCAGGGGCGGCCAAAGCAGTGAAGCACAAAAAAAAAGGGTTAGATGGAATGCCGCCCTTTGGAATCTGCCGCCCCAAGCACGAGCTTGCTCGGCTGGTGCCTGGAGCCGGCCCTGTCTACAATCGACCACTCACCACCAGATTTTTCCCCATTGCAAACTCTATACACATGCTGGGATGAGGGAACCAAACGTGGAACATTAATCTTTATCTTCTTTTCTTTTTCCCTCTTGAGTCCAGTGAGGCCCGGATCATACAAAACGATGCCAGTTCATCTCCCATCAAGCAGAATTTGTTAAAGTTTCTTTTCTGGCTGATTTGCTGCATTCGGTCTACTTAATAACTGAGAAAATATGAAACCTAATGAAAACCTTTTCCATCTGTCAAGTTTATTGTGGCTATTTGTAAACAGCATGGTTACTTATGTTATATTAATTAGATACAAACTATGACTGCATTCATATATTTTTTTCTTCCTTATTTTTTAGTGAGAAGCTGGATGGAAAAGCTAAAAGATAAGGTAGGAAGCTCTTTATTTCCCTTGATTGATTTTAAAGACAATTACATTTGGACTTTTGGAAAAAAGAAGTCTAGACCGGTGAAGTTATTTTGGGGGAGTTCTATGGGTCACTGAGATCTGGCCGCATAGCTTCTCTCCTTCCATTTCCTGGTTCATGAGAGGGAGGGAGCATTTCTCTTTCCATTCCTGGCTGCTGGAAAGGCTGACATTTTTTTTCTCCCTCTTTCCTTCTTGTGTCCCTGGAGGCCTGGGAAGGGTTCTCAGTTGCTCTGCTCTGTGGGCGTAGCACTGCCCTCAGGCAGGGAGGGTGCCTGTGCCTAGTGCTGTTTGCTCTACCGAAGACTGAGGTGACGTACCCCCATGAACATGCGCTTCTAAAGCACAGGGGGAGTGTGACTGTTTTTAGGATATGATAGTTTGTGTTCCCTTGTCCGAGTGCAGCACCCCTCCTTGGTACCACTCACGTGCCTGTTCTAAACCCCTGCACATCGGATTGCTGCCCGACCTTCCTCCCCTCTCCCTTCCGGACTGACCTCCGCTGTGAATCCCTCTCCTGGCACAGTGTCAGGGTGCGTCTATACTGGGTCTACACCTGCAGCTGGCTCAGGCTGCGGGGCTGTTTTATTGCAGTGTAGACTTATGGGCCTGGGCTGCAGCCAGAGCTCTGGAACCCTCCCACCTCAGAGGGTCCCAGAGCCCAGGCTCCGGCCTGAGCCAGGATGTCTACACAGCAATGAAACAGCCCCACAGCCTGAGCCCTCTGAGCTCGAGTCAGCTGGCCCGGGCCAGACGCGGGTGTCTAATTGCAACGTAGACACACGCAGAGAGAGCGCGCGCGCGTGAGAGAGTTGTCGGTGGACTCAGGGAGGACCTCTTCCACCAACTGCAGGGTGGGACTCAAACAGCTTCTCAGACATTGCCCAGGGAGAAACACGAATTTCGTAATGTTGTGAAGCGATTGCAATGTTATTTCAGTGACAACAAAGAAACGGAAACCAAAGAAGAATAAACCAGGTGGCCCCTAGGCTTTAAAACACATTTTGTGACTCACTAGGGCTTAGAATCCCTTTTGGCAAGACTAGAATGAAAGCTCTCAGGGCCTGGACCAATGATCAGAAGGGGAAAATAACACTGATCCCTGAGTCCAGCAGTTCCACTCACCCCCACCCAGCACCACCTACCCGAGCCCATCAATGTAATGGGGGAGAAGGGATCAGGATAGCGGTTTTCCTGGAATGGCGTGTGTGAGGGGATTAAGGTGAGTTTCTACCTGTCCTGTGTTGAGGTGCTTGTCTGCCTGTACTAGCGAGGAGGTCCAGTGTGTGGCTTTTAGCGAAGTACCTTAGCCTAGGACTCAGCCAGTCGACCCCAAGACACTCATAATGGGAGTGGGGAGGGGGGGAGGGAGAAAACCATCTTCATGATGAAAACAAAGACCAAGATTGAGTGTCCTGAGTGGCTGTGGCATGCACACAAATGTGTCGCCTGCTAATGCCAAAGCTACCCCAGTACATTGCACTGACTTGGTGTCATTTTTCTTCTCACCGAGTGTATATCTTTCCTTTTTCTCCTCCTGGCACTTCCCTCTCCAGCTTTTTCCTTTCCCTGTTGCAGACGCCTGTGCGCTTTGCAATTTCAAATTGGAATTGCTCTGTTCTTTATAATATCGATTGAGCCTGTTGCAAGGCTGGTGCCATATATCATTTCTGTGCCCCCACCCAGGCTTTACTGCCGTTGTTCCAGTGTAAAAAAAATTGGTTAGCATCACGGCGGGATTTGCCTCAGATTCACAGACATACATTCAGATTCACACATACAGAATGGGAAGAGACTGTCTAGGAAGGAGTACAACAGAAAGGGATCTAGGGGTTATAGTGATATCCCATCTCCTAGAACTGGAAGGGACCCTGAAAGGTCATCAAGTCCAGCCCCCTGCCTTCACTAGCAGGACCAAATATTGATTTTGCCCCAGATCCCTAAGTGGCCCCCTCAAGGATTGAACTCACAACCCTGGGTTTAGAAGGCCAATGCTCAAACCACTGAGCTATCCCTCCCCCAGGTGGGCCATAAGCTAAATATGAGTCAACAGTGTGATGCTGTTGCAAAAAAAGCAAACATGATTCTGGGATGCATTAACAGGTGTGTTGTGAGCAAGACACGAGAAGTCATTCTTCCGCTCTGCTCTGTGCTGGTTAGGCCTCAACTGGAGTATTGTGTCCAGTTCTGGGCACCGCATTTCAAGAAAGATGTGGAGAAATTGGAGAGGGTCCAGAGAAGAGCAACAAGAATGATTAAAGGTCTTGAGAACATGACCTATGAAGGAAGGCTGAAAGAATTGGGTTTGTTTAGTTTGGAAAAGAGAAGACTGAGAGGGGACATGGTAGCAGTTTTCAGGTATCTAAAAGGGTGTCAGAAGGAGGAGGGAGAAAACTTGTTCACCTTAGCCTCTAAGGATAGAACAAGAAGCAATGGACTTAAACTGCAGCAAGGGAGGTCTAGGTTGGACATTAGGAAAAAGTTCCTAACTGTCAGGGTGGTTAAACACTGGAATAAATTGCCTATGGAGGTTGTGGAATCTCCATCGCTGGAGATATTTAAGAGTAGGTTAGATAAATGTCTATCCGGGTTGGTCTAGAGAGTATTTGGTCCTGCCATGCGGGCAGGGGACTGGACTCGATGACCTCTCGAGGGACTTTCCAGTCCTAGAATCTAGGGGCTGATTTTTTTTCATGCTACTTTATATTATCTAGTAACACTTTGTTCCAGTTCAAAAAAATAAACACCCCAAAATAAAATGCTAAATAAAACCACTCACTCACCCTCTTGCGTCCTTTTTCCTATTGAGATTCCTAGTAAGATTTAGGTTTAATATTTTCTCTTCTCTGCTCAGAACTGCATTCCTGAACCCCTTACTGCCTCCTGTCCCAATTCTCCACCAGCCCATCTGATCTCTGACAGCTCAGGCCCTGTGCCGAAAGTAGCGTGCCATGGTTCTGCACGAATGCTGCGTGAAACCGCTTTGGGAGGCAGGGAGCATGTAAATGAGCCATCCATGCAATCCTGTCTCTGTCCTCCCTTCACGGGCTGTGGAAATGCCACAGGGGATGGGCAGATAAGGGGTCACTAAACTGATGTCCCCTTTCCTCTTTGGTTTTGGGGGGCGGTGGTTAGATATCATGGGAGTGTCTTCCCCCTCTTCCAAATGTCATGAGGGGGGTTCTTTACCCCAGTTAGCTCTATCCCACTTGCAGCCAACATGTAGAGTGATGCCCTGTGTGGCCTCTTTAAGGTCCTATGTTATTGACTCTTCCAAGCCCTGTGGAATCAGGCAGGCCCTATTCATGTGCAGAACCTGCCAAACATCACCTTCATGGGAGCAGTCAGGTTCCACCCCCGGGGCTGGGGGCAGAGGAGTGGCTACACAGCTGCCCCTGAAGTGGGGTTTCCCATTGAGTATACATGCAGCGCTCCACAGGCTAGGGTGTGAGGGAGTAGGGCCTGGATTTAGCCCATACTGCAAGCATTTGGCTACAGGACCCTGACACAATTGCATGAGGAAGCTCTAGAAAGGAGCACAGATTTGCTAGGGTCATGGCTGGCTAGAGAATCAAGATTCTGACACAGAACAAACACAGATTTCTGGATTGGGAACCATGCCTGGGCTAATGCTAACAGCAAGCGTTTCAACCTCCCCTCGCAGTCTGCACTCACAGCAAAGTTCCAGGAATAGAAGTGCCCATAGTGTATTAATTAGGTCACACAATTAAGGCACCTTAATTAACTCTGAAACTTAGCCATTCAACTGTATTCTTCCTAACCTCCTTTTGCAGTAACTTTAAAGCAGGCAGCTGTCTTTCCTTTTGAGTGAGGCTACATTTTCAAAGAATGCACATGCAGCATTCAGTAATGTGCCATTAAATAACCAGTGAATGCAAACAAGCAGCAAACACATTCCTCAGGCCTTGGGATACAGGGATAAAGCTGTTACTATGGGAAAAGCCATTCCTGTACCAGACAGACAAAGTGGGTGAGGTACTATCTTTTATTGGACCCTCACCCACTTTGTCTTTAATATCCTGGGACCAACATGGCTACATTCCTGTAACAGCTCTGATAAAGCCATGATATTAAGAGGGGTTTATGATGTGGACAATGTATAAATCAGCTCTCACTAACAACTTCTTTCTCAGGGGAGAGTATGTATTTTCATTCTCCAGATTAAAATCCAAAGGCAATGCTTGCCGAATAGCTTTTTTCCACTTCGTGGTTTATGGAAGAAAAGCAATTATGGTTAAAAAGCATGTGTCAGATTTTTCTAGCTCAGGGGTGGGCAAACATTTTGGCCCGAGGGCCACATCTGGGTATGGAAATTGTATGGAAGTCCATGAATGCTCACGAAATTGGCGGTTGGGGTGCGGGAGGGGGTGAGGGCTCCGGCTGGGGGTGCAGGCTCTGGGATGGGGTCAGAAATGAGTTCAGGGTGTGGGAGGGGCTCTGGACTGAGGCAGGGGGTTGGGATGCAGGGGAGGGTGAGGGCTCCGTCTGGGGGTGTGGACTCTGGGATGGGGCTGGGGATGAGGGGTTGGGAGTGTAGGAGGGTGCTCCGGGCTGGGACTGAGGGGTTCGGCTGGTGGAAAGGGGATCAGGACCGGGACAGGGGAGTGGGACACGGGAGGGGGTCAGGGGTGCAGGTTCCAGGCGGCGCTTTCCTCAAGCAGCTCCCAGAAGCAGCACCACGTCCCCCCTCCGGCTCCTACACGGAGGCGTGGCCAGGTGGCCCTATTTGCCACCCCGTCCGCGGGCGCCGCTCTGCAGCTCCCATTGGCCGCGGTTCCTGGCCAATGGGAGCTGCGGAGGTAGCGCTTGGGGCAGGGACAGTATGTGGAGCCCCCTGGCTGCCCCTACGTGTAGGAGCCAGAGAGGGAACATGCTGCTGCTTCTGGAAGCAGCGCAGAGTGGGGCAAGCCCCTGACCCCGCTCCCCGGCTGGAGCTCAAGGGCCAGATTAAAATGTCTGAAGGGCCGGATGCAGCCCCCGGGCTGTAGTTTGCCCACCTCTGTTCTAGCTTGAGACTCTCTCAGCTGAGTGTGTATGATTGCAAATGAATGAGGACCAAAACTAAAAGGCCCCCAATTTCAGCAGGCCTCTGAATTGTGCATGTATCCATCTATATGTGTCAAAACCTTGCATTTGTGTGTGCATATATGGAAGGGTAAGGACCTGGCTGACTAAGCTGTGTGTGCAATGCCAGAGCTGTTTGCTCGTGCAAATGTTGGGTGCATCCAAACCATAGGAACACCAAAAATGTGGGCTAACTTTCATTTAAAACAGTACAATGTAAAACAACACACATTTTTTTAAAAGTGTTTTTGTAAATCTAGAAGTTATTTCCAAAATATTCTCTTTTTTTGGTTACTGGCCATTTCCCAGATTATAAACTCCCAGGCAATGCAAATTTTCTTATAATCAATAGTGAATTTAAATCAGGTTAAACCCCCTCACGGCGGGGGTTTTCTTCTTGGCTGAGTTACATGTTGCTTCTCAGCTAAGGTGACCAGATGTCCCAATTTTATAGGGACAGTCCCGATTTTGGGGTCTTTTTCTTATATAGGCTCCTATTATCCCCCACCCCGTCCCGATTTTTCACGTTTGCTGTCTGGTCACCCTCGCTTCAACTGTGATAACAGCATTCCCTTAGTAGCACTGTACTCCCCACTTAAATTATGCAGCAGGAAATTCACCCCTCCTTACAAACAGACAGAGTAATTTGGCTTTGTGCATGGAACCAAGTGGGAGTGGGATGGAGTTGGGCATTTACCCTCTTTCCCCAATCTGTGGGCACAGTCTGGGGCTGCAGTACAACTCCTCTGCCGCCACTATTTCAGCGGCTGGGCTGGAATAGCATCCCTCTGGGCAGGAAATCTTGGGCCACTGGATCAGTTTAAACATAGGTCCTGTTACCATGTCCACAGCACCTCCCTCCCCATTGGCCTGTCTGAAGCTAGTACAGAGACCTCCTCTGGGACCAAATTTTTCAGCCAAAACATTGTCTTGGTGGAAAAAAGCCGATTCAGGTTGACCAGAATATTCAGCAAATTTGTGTTGATTTTGGTGACTTATTTCAGTTGGGGAAAAAAATCATGAGTTTTGTTTTGACACCTTTGATCCAAAGCAACTTTTTGTTTCAAAATTACCTTCAATTTTAATTTTAAAACAGGGTGGGGAGACTTGAAAGCAAAACAAAACACTCTAGTTGAAGCATTTTTTCCTGACTTTTTGATTTGTCCTAAATTTTGAAAATGTTCAATTTTGGGTTGACCTGAAACAATTTTTCTCCCCAGGATTTCCCGCAAACTGAAAAATCCATTGTTTGCCCAGCTTTCGTAAGCAGTGCAGACTCCCTGCCAATGCCAGTTTGGCCCCCATCGATGTGGTGTTCTCCTTATTACAGAATGGAGAGCTTGTATTTAACAGCCTAATTATTTGTATTAGCAGGAGCGCCGCCAGCTTTTCTGTCGCCCTAGGTGGCGGAAGGTCCCGCCCCGAAATGCTGCCCCCCACAGAGGTGGCGGAAGGTCCCGCCGCCGAAATACCGCCGCGGTCGCCGCCCCCCAAATTATAGCACCCTAGGCCACCGCCTAGGTCGCCTAATGGGTTGCGCCGGCCCTGGGTATTAGCCCAACAATGAACGCCCACGGCAAGCCACTGTGTCCTGCTCTCTGCAGTCCAGAACCCCGCCTTCCAAAATGGAGGATGACCATTATTCTCTGCAGCCATATGTTTGCACGACACACACTCATGTGCAGGGCCGCCGAGAGCGGGTTCGGGCCCCCCCAGCAAGGGCGGACCGGCTAAACAGGGCCAACGAGGGGGGGGGGGAAATCGGGCCCCCTTCCAGACCATCGGGTCCCGGTGATTTGTACTGGCTTCCCCCTTTCTCATTGGCCCTGCTCGTGTGGACTCACATCCCCCGACATCCTTGTACAACAGCTATTCCTCACACACACGCATGTGCGTGCGCACAGGCACAGACCCACCCTGACAGATAAGTGGGACAGAAGGCCTTTGGGTGGAGGGTGACGTTAGCCCTGGCTGAGTGGGACTACAGTTTCAAAGTATGCATTTTAAGCACACAGCAGCGCACAATTAACCACACACCAGGGAGTGCAAAGAAATGGCCATGATTCCATAAGAGAACTGAAGCTCCTGGCCAGTTGTTCCCTACCCTGAGCTCATGTAAGCCCAGGCCCCTTTATTTCTGTGCTCTGATTTAGGCACACCTCATTTCAGGGGCGTGGTGTTCAACATGCAATGGGACTGTTGTCGTGCCCGTCTAGGCACACAATTAGTTATAGACGTACAACATAGGCTTTTTTCTCTCCCCCACTCAGTCACCTGGTAGCAGTGACACTACGCAACCTGCCCACAGCATTTGCAATCCAGTGCCTCATTTATTTCCTTTCTTAAGCATACAGAACTGTGGTAACTCTTGTCAAATCCTGCGTTTTTCATTGTCCCTGTGCAGCCATTGGAGCACAGCTGGTTACAGGCTGGAGGTGAGCGAAGAGTCATTCCAACTCTAAACCCCAGCCAGCCTTAAAAAGACAAAGGGGCAAATTCACACTGACATACGTAGGTAACTCGAGGGATGTCAGTGGAGTTGCAGCCCGTGGTGACTTTAACCCAGAGTTTGTAATGGAACTTGACCCTTTCGAGGTTTGGCTCCGGCAGGGATTTAAAACACGTGAGGGGGTTGATGTTGTCTGAAACTCATTCAGCCTGTCCCTAATCTTCAGATCCTACAGCGCTGAGCGCAGTACAAACACCTCAGTAGGCCAGGTCGTGCAAAGAGACTCGTCTTAGGCTATATAGCAGATTATCTTGCTTTCACTAAGGGGGGGGGGGGGGGGCTGATTATCCTATATCTGCCTTCTGCAGCATTCCTACACTCTCCTCTGAGGCAGGTGTCTCTGGTTACTATTAGAATCAGGAACTGGAGTAGAAGGATCTCGGGTCTGATCCAGTCTGTCAGCTCCTATGTTCTTATGCAAAAACTGAAGCTGATACATGTGTATATCTGAAGGCTGGACCATTTATTTTGTTGTGTCTCCATGCATTTTAAAAGGGATAATGCTACCACTCCTACAAAGCGCTTGGAGAGCTACTGATGAAAAGCACGCTATAAGAGCGAGGTGGTGTTATAAATAGTTCTGAGCCCTTCCCACTTTTTTCAGGGGTGGCTGTGTTTGGGAACATACTGTAAAATGAAGCATAGAAATATACTGCAGTCTTATGCTAGTAGAAAAAGGACCACCTTGCATTGCTTGCCTCTTTAGTATTGCTGTGATTGTCTCCTTTTCATGTAGGCGGGATACATGTCTGGGATGCTGGTTCCTGTGGGGGTTGGTATAGCTGGAGCCCTGTTTATCCTGGGAGCGCTCTACAGCATTAAGATCATGAATCGCCGAAGGAGAAACGGCTCCAAAAGGCATAAAAGAAAGGTACCGCACATGTAAAGAAAACCCAGATCTGCTCTCCTGACCACTCTCCTGTTCCCATTTCTGGTTCATAAAGTAAATATAAGCTAATTGTGGAGCGTCTTTGTGTGTTTGGGTTGGAATGGATCACTGCTGTAGATTATATTAATTATAGTGGGGGAGGGCGGGTGAAGGAATTGAAAGTTTTTGCCCCTGTCATTGAATCTGTGCCATGTTTCTTTTCTTTCCCTTAGCAGAGGGAATTTAACAGCATGCAAGATCGAGTAATGCTCTTAGCTGATAGCTCTGAAGATGAATTTTGAACCTGACTGCGGAGCCGTTGTGATTTCCAATGACTTTTTCAGGGGCTAGAGGAGAAGAGGGAGCAAAAGGAAGGCGTTTGTGCTGCATCACTGCTATCAGCCACCACGTGCCACTGTGTAGTGGTTTTTACATCCTGGCAAAACAGGCATGTTGTATTCTAAATGTAATGCGCAATGATGTTTGTTTTTACACAGTAGTGAGATTACACATTCACACAGTGCACCTCATTGAAATGCAGAATACGTATTGTTACAGCTGGAGCCGATACTAATGGATGATGACTTTGTTTTGATCACAGTGTAATATTTTTGTTCCAGCTGATGGTAACTAATCATAATTATTGCTGTCACCTAATTTCAGGATGGAAACCTTCACCGAGAATGACTTCTGTCCAATTAGTTAACTGTAAATGTTATATTACCAGAGCTAGAGTTTGTCAGTGCTAAAATTAGCTGTTCTGCTTAATTAACAAACTACACACTTGAACCGCCTCCCTTGTCAACAGGGAGACGCCCAAGTACATCCAATTATAGACATAATAATAGACTCATTTGTACATTCCTTGCCCCAATTTCCCTTGTCCTTTTTAAAAATCCTCCTTTTAACTGTGTTCCATGTTTAGGGAAAACATATGGAAATGGCAACAAAACATGATTCATAGCCTAAATATTCAGTGTAGTTTTCGCCAGCATTATAACAGCACAACAAATGCCACCGCCCGCACATTGACAAATGCTAAGATGCTCTTTGCATGATCTCTTAGCTTTTGTTCAGTGTGCCGCTGGAATATCAAGCAGGCAAAAGAAACGGAAAAAGCAGGCTAGAGAGTTTTCATCTTAAGGAGCTTGTCTGATTATTTGTTTGGCGTGGTTCACCTATCAAGCGGAGCTCTGCCCTCTTAGCGGTGCTAGAGAAATAATAATCGAGTGTCTGTCTCTTTTCACAATTGGTAACTAACTCTTACAAGCGTCACAAACACCTGTGGCCCTCTGCATCATGGAAGGTGCATAATGCTGTGGCTGTGTCCTGTCATCTGATTGATCAGGAAAGCAGGTGGTGTGTGGGATACAGTACAGAAGGCAAACGTAGCACAGGCTGAGGGCTCATGCGAAAGGAGCTCTCCTTCTCTTTAGTGCTGAAGAGGACCTCACCTGTGGCTGACAGATTTTTTTGGACCAGATTTAGATCACGTTTAGAAGTTGTGCCAGCACAAGGCTGCCGTGCATGTGACTGTAGATGGCTCGTCAGTCACGGCTGGGGTACGTATGGTTATAGATAGCAAAGGCCCCCCATCAGTGGGGAAGGGGAGGTCAAGGCTGGGATACATGTGGCCAAATAGGAAAGGTAGTCAGGGCTGCAGTATGTGTGATTGTGGGTGCAATGGAGTCAGATTGGGAACATGTGGTCACAGGCCAAAAGGCAGCTGAGGCTGGAGTGAAGGCAGCCATAGATTAGGAAGTTGTTAGGATGGGATGCGTGTGGCCATAGGTGGAAAGGCAATAAAGGCTGTAGTCCATGCGGCCACAGGGGGCTGAGGCTGGAGGAAAGTGACCTTACTGGTCATTTCATCAGCAAGCGTGAGCAGCATCAACATGTTCAGTTGATTGCAAAATAACACAGTGAATTAGCAAAACACGTTTTTGGAACTGAACAGGAAAGAAGGGGCATTGCTGCGGAGCTGGTTGGTTGATTGGTTGTTTCGACCCAGAATATGTGCCATTTATTGTTGTTGTGTTTTAAAAAAATGCCCCTTATTTCCTCTGCTTTGGCGTGCCGTGAGATGGCTATTTCATTCTGCAGCCATATTACATTTCTGCAAAAATCCTTATTCCCAAGTTGGAAATTGCCCCTATTAGAGGGAACCTTGACTAAAGCTGCTACGAGTCGAGGAGACAAGATGAGTCAAGTAAGGTCAGGAGGCTGCTCATTTCTCTAGCTCGATCCCTCTAAATCTTTGAAAGAAGTACGAGAGACGTGTTTGAAGAATAGACAGGGTCTGATTGAATTCTTTGTAAAGGTGAAAAGGACTGGCTAATTGCCAAGATGCGACATAGCAAAGCCCTGTAAGTTACACCAATGGGGATGATACAGAAGCCAGAGAGACAGGGAGGCCCTACTTCTGCCCTATCACCCTGCCCATACTCTCCACCCTGTGGGGGCCGGTAGCATTTGAGTGTGTAAATTCTAGCGTTGGCATCCACAGAGGATAGTGATCAAACACTGCACAGGCACGTGATTGTGCGGGCAAAGGTGAGACTTATGCTTTGAAAATCGGACTGGCTGCTGACTGTGCAGGAAACAGCTCACGTACCAACCAGCGTATACAGTGCGAACCAGAAAAATGGGATTCCTTCTCTGGGATAGTGGAAACGGAAGGTCAGTGGTCTGCAGAATGTCATGCACATATGTGATGTTTAATAACAAGCAATGGAGTTTGCTCACCCAAACCGAGGTACTTTGCAGTATCTCTTTCCCATGTTACGGTGGTTTCCCTTGAGAGTGAAAGAAGGGACCAGCAGATTTGAAATGCGCCTATTGATGAGTCTTCCAATCTGACAACTCTGCACGGTGAGTCAGGAATTTCTCAACGAACACACAGAAAATAGAGGTGGACTAAGGCTAAACAGAGCCAGTTCCAACAAAATGTTGGGGTCCCCCTGGAGAGTGTCCTCCTTCAAGCACCCCTCTGGGACAGACTTTCCCTCCCAGCATCTCCAGATAGACTCTTGTCTTCCACCCCTGGGTCTTTGGTCTTCCTGCCTTGCTAGGCTGTCCCAGATCCCCTGGCAGCAATCACCTATTTGTTCTGTTGCCACTTGCTACTCTGCCGCTCACTGGTGCTCCCAGGTGTCTCTGTCCATGAGGTCTAGATCTCAAGGATTCTGCCTAAATCCACACGAGAAACATATAGCAATTATTTAAATTTAAAAGCGCCAGGGTTGTTTGTTCTTATAACAAACGGTTAGTGCCTCTTTCCCTCAGAGCTAGGGATCAGTCCTAGCTAGGAGAAGCATTTCCTCTTGAAATGAATGCCCACTCTTTTCTTTCTCTCTCTCTCTCTCTGAAGTTGCTTGGAGGAGGGGAGATGGTTTTGGGATGTTGCTACATTAACGAAATGAGGAACTTTGCTGGCTTAACTACCTGCTCCAGCTGGGGCGTCTGGTAATGGGGAGGTCTTTTCCTTTGGACTTTTTGAGGAGGTGGCAGGGCTTGTGGCCAGGTCTGATGGTGGAAGCGAAGCCTTCAGCAGAGTGACTTTCATCCCGTCTCAGCTTAATTACTGTTGTCTCAGCCGGAATCAGCTTTTAGCAGGCTGGGAGTAAGAGACTATACAGGCAACTGCGGGATATTTGTGGAAACTGTTCTTCCATCTTAAAGGGGGAGGTGCAGGAAGAACGTATGGGCTAAGGGCATGAACCATTCTGTAGGAGTGATCTACAACCTATCCTAGAAAATGATCCCTCACTCTCACAGACCTTGGGAGGCAGGCCAGTCCTCGCTTACAGACAACCCTCCAACCTGAAGCAAATACTCACCAGCAACTACACACCACACCACAGAAACATCAACCCAGGAACCTATCCCTGTAGCAAACCTCGTTGCCTACTCTGTCCCCATATCTACTCTGGAAACAGCATCACAGGACCCAACCACATCAGCCACACCATCAGGGGCTCATTCACCTGCACATCCACTAATGTCATATATGCCATCATGTGCCAGCAATGCCCCTCTGCCATGTACATTGGCCAAACCGGACAGTCCCTCCGCAAAAGAATAAATGGACACAAATCGGACATCAGGAATGGTAACATACATAAGCCAGTAAGTGAACACTTCAATCTCCCTGGTCATTCTATTACAGATTTAAAAGTCACTATCATTGAACAAAAAAACTTCAGAAACAGACTTCAAAGAGAAACAGCAGAACTAAAATTCATTTGCAAATTCAACACCATTAATCTGGGCTTGAATAGGGACTGGGAGTGGCTGGCTCACTACAGAAGCAGCTTTTCCTCTCCTGGAATTGACACCTCCTCATCTATTATTGGGAGTGGACTACATCCACCCTGATTGAATTGGCTCTGTCAACACTGGTTCTCCACTTGTGAAGTAACTCCCTGCTCTCCATGTGTCAGTATATAATGCCTGCATCTGTAGCTTTCACTCTATGCATCCGAAGAAGTGAGGTTTTTACTCACGAAAGCTTATGCCCAAATAAATCTGTTAGTCTTTAAGGTGCCACCAGACTCCTTGTTGTTTCTGTAGGAGTGAGTGTATCTGACTTAGGAGCAGCAAGGTTAGTAACTGGGCTCACTGGGCTCTTTGCCAGCAGCAATGCCCTGGAAGACAGATCTGAGCTGGTAGCGGGAAGGTGAGCTGCTGGGGCAGATGAGAATCAGAGGACTCGGGATGGCTCAGTGAGACCCAGAAGGCTGGGAATCAGCAGGGCTTTCGGCAATGACAGCCTCTGCATTGTGCTCCTGCTAGTGATTGTTCACAAGGGGTAACAGCAGGGTGGGCTCTGTGCAGTAGATGTCTAGCCTGTGTTGATTGAGCAGGAAAAGAGGAAGGGTGGGGTGGGGAAACCCAGTGCTAGGAATGTTAATAACGCTGCTGTGGCTGCACTGTGGCCTTGGCTACATTGGCGCTTTAGAGCGCTGCAACTTTCTCGCTCAGGGATGTGAAAAAACAGCCTCCTGATGTAAGCTAATCCCCTCGTGGAGGTGGAGTACCTGCAGCGCTGGGAGAGCTCTCTCCCAGTGCTGGCGCCGCGACCACACTCGCACTTCAAAGCGCTGCTGCGGGAGCGCTTTGGAGTTTCGAGTGTAGCCAAGCCCTGAAAGGAGGCCAGGGCCCCTCAGGTGGGGATGTCAGCTTGCCGGATTGGAAAACCTGCAAGTGAGCCGCCCCGGCCTTTCATTGTGCTAATAAAGCCGTAATTTGGGAAGCGCTAACTTTGTACGCTCAACCATTTCTCTTTTCCCCCCCACTGTCATTAAGTTCATAAGAAATTAAAAGGAAGGCTGCCTGTGGAAATGATGAAGCTGCATTTAAATGAAACAGCTGCATGTCTCTCTTCTTGTCTGTCATGGTGTGTTTGACAGCCAAGAACAGCTCGGGAATATCACGGATTTTATTCACTCTGCCCATGCCAGGCGCGTGTGCTAACCACAGGGCTGTAACAGCTGTGTCTGAAGTAGGGTCTGACAGATAAATGCAAACGTCCCAATGGTTAAACAGCACTTAGGTGCGGGAACTAGGGGTGTGGGAGGGGCTGCAGCACCCCCGGGCTTGAAGTGGTTTCCATTATATCCAGGGTTTGCAGTTTGGTTCCATGGCTCTCGGCCCCCCCACTATACAAATTGTTCCAGCGCCCCTGCTTATAGTGCGACGTGAGCTGCCACAGCAGGAAATTCCAAGCTCGCTGAGATGCGCTACACTTCCTGGTCCTGTTCAGTGTCTGCCTTGTGGTCCATCTGGGGGCCAGGGTGCATCGTCTTGTGGAAAAAGCCTATGGGAAGCAGCAGAGGGCCTGCGAAACTGTCAGGTGACGCTCAAGAGGACCTGATCCAAAGCCGGATGAAGTCGATGGAAAGATGCCCATTGACATCCGTGGGCTTTGAATGAGGCTCAGAGTTTCCAGCTAATCTGCCCCCCTCGCAGGGTGCTGGAGAGGAGGCAGGTGGCATAGCCTTCCATAGTGTTTGAAGGGAAAGCCCCAGTCCAGCAGATGCAGGGACATCCACAGAAAGGGCAGGTCCCTCCATGCTTTTGTTCTGGGCCCCCTCAACATCATGACTCCCCTAGGAATGGGGCTGTCATTTGCCAGGCACGCCCTGTCTGGGCAAAACCATCCTCTCAGGAGGGCTGCAGGCATGCAGCGCAACATAATGCAGATTCTAGCAGCACTGGTATAGACAACTGCTTGGAGAGCCTCACCTCTGATGAAGAGCATGCCACAAAATCCAGCTGCAACCTGGATCTTCTGATCCAGCTCCCGCTCTGCACAGACAAGGAGAGACGATGGCCAGGCCCATTATTAGGCTGCCAATGAAAAATCATTTTGGAATGGCTTTGGAAAGGAGGCCGGGCCTGAACTAATGCCCATTGAAGTCAATCGGAGTTGGAGCTGGCCCTCAGTATGCACGCACCATTTAACTGCATATCCATTTAGGGCCTGATCCAAAGACAGACAGTGGAAAGACTTCAGAGGACTTTAAAATTATTTCCTAGACAGCAACCTGGGTTTCCCACCAGTAGCTGGACAAATCCGTTTGAAACAATCGGGATTCAGGCTGGGTGGGAGTCGTGTCCTGTCGGAGTAGGGTGCCCAGATAGCAAGTGGGAAAAATCCGGACAGGGGGTGCAAGGTAATAGGTGCCTCTATAAGACAAAGCCCTGAATATCAGGACATCTGGTCACCCTATGTAAGCTGAAACTTCCCATCTCTTAAGGCTTTCTTGATTTTATTTGTACTTATGTATTAAAATAAATCACTTCTGGGTTTTTTTAAACTGCTTTTTTAAAAATATAACAACCGCACTTGTTTCTGGCCCTACATTGCAACAGTGGACTATCAGCCTCTGAAAATAGGGGTGTATCATGAAAGCGTCGGCCCAGTTGTAACCACAGTGCAATGGTCCCTTTGCTTGGCACGAGGCAGGTAGCTTGCTTCTGTTACTCACGGGTCCCTGGTTAGGAATTTCATGCTAGCACAAGCCACAATTTATTGTAGGCATCACAAAAAAGAATTTCCCTGTTTAAAGTTTTGGTTCAAATGGGAGGAACAGGCCTGCTTGATGTGCAGTTCTTGTCATGACAAAATGTACCTTCACTGCACAGCTGCTATCATGCTGGATGTTCACCTTCTATTAGATTGATTTTTTTTTTTTTTTTTGGACTGCATGGCTTCCACAAAGTGCTAACAGCAGTCCCTTGTGCTTTACTGTGGTTTTCTATTCCAAACAAAACCTACTGCTCATATTGTACCAATGGAATGTAGCACTTTGTTAAATTAAAATATCAGAAAATAAAAGCTGTCCATCATCTCTAACTTTAATTGACTCGCATCCTTGATTTATGGTTTGTCACTTTCACTGGCTTTTTTTTATTAATATTTAAATCATATTTTTAAGACCCAAGTTTGCCTTTCTTTCTTGTCTGATTTGTTTGCATGTTTTAGGGGCCTATGCAAAATTCTGTCTGGGACTGACTCGTGGTATTTGTGCAGTTTTCCAAGAGATCCAGAAATAGGTTCTACAAATATTTCGTAAAGAAAATAGGCCTGTTATCAAGTAATGAACTGGTGCACAGATGGCGCTTAGAGGAAGAATTTATTTTGTGCAAATGATACAGAAGAATGGAAAGCATTTGAAAGTGAAAAATGTCGACCATATTTTTCTAACGTGTACACTGTTGTGTATGCAATATGCCCGTTGCATGCATAGGCCAAAGGCTGGAGTATACGAACGCCTTTGCATATACACTACCCTAGTGTGTGGGTGCATCCCATGTGTTGCACATGAATCTTGAGAACATGCAAAAATGGACAAGGCTGCTTAGGCTCTTAAATCATAATGGCTAAAATTCATCACATGGCACCTACATTTGCCCTCTGCAGTGTTTCATTAACAATTACATCTGGTTGAAGTTTTTCATCCTAAATTTTTTTTTTTTGACATAAAATGTTTTCCTCTCCACCAGAACGGATATTTCTTTGGGGTTGTCCATTTCAACAAAACATTTCCCCAACCTGCTGATATTTTTTTGGTTTCAGTTACAGAAAACGGAAACATTTTCTATTTTCATGGTTTTTGTTTTGATGAAAACCTGAAATTGTGTAGAGAAAAATTAATTTTTTTTCTTTCATTTTTTGCTAAACTTCAGAGGGAGCTTCTCCCCCCGCCCCAACTCTGAATCTCCCTACAGTGCTCTAAGTACAGAGTACATCTAGGGTTGCCACGCATCTGGTAATGTGGCTGACCCTTTGGGGTCAGAAGCAGGAGCGCCGCCAGCTTTTTTGCTGTCCTAGGCGACGGAAGGTCCCACCCCTGAAATGCCGCCCCTGACAGAGGCAGCGGAAGAGTCTGCCCCCAAAGTGCCACCCCCAACAGAGGCGGCGGAAGGTCCCGCCCCCGAAATACCACCGACGACTGGGGCGGCCGAAGATCCGGCCGCCACGGTCGCCACCCCCCAAATGTTAGTGTCCTAGGCGACCGCCTAGGTTGCCTAATGGGTTGCGCCGTCCCTGATCAGAAAAACATTTTGGTATATGTGAGCAGAGTTTAAAATAACTTCTCACTGTACTGGACGTAGGTGCTGATTGGGAGCCAGAGAACTGGAATGCAATAAAGGGGGCTGTGTGATTTCTTGTTTGCTTCTTGATAACCAGTGCGGGGGATCAGAAGCACAGTTTGTGACTGGTTGGGGAGTTTAACTTCAGTGTTACCCACCAGTCATCTGCTCTCCCTTTTGCAGCCTGCCTTGACCTTTGCATTTCCAGTGAGGGCTGCCCCTGGCACCATGGGTCTCTCCCTCAGCTGGTGTAAAATGGGGTCGTCCTTTAAAATCAAAGGAACGACCCTGATTTCCACCAACAGAGGAGCTGACCCTCTGGCTGCTCTAGGCCTGCAGTAGTTCACACATTCTCTTACAGTGGAAGAGCTGCGCGTGTCCCAGACAAGGACAGCCTGTCGTTTGCTCTGCTAACGACATGCCCATGTGTCCCTGTGACTGTAACGTAGGATAGGACGGTGTGTATGAAAACGACTGGCCTGATCCTACACCAGCGAAGTCAACAGAGGTTTTGCCAGTGACTCCAACTGGACCAGGATTTAACTTGGCCACCCCTGTGATGCGATGCATTGACAGCATGGTTGGCATGTATACAGGGTATGTATGCGAGGGTGGGGGATACCTGTTGCAGTTGGATATACAGATACAAATGTGTAGCTTTTGCAAGTCCACATCAAGCCACAGGGTTTATTTTTTTAGTTTAACGCGGTTTCAGTTAAAGCTCTTCTTGCCCTAGTTCCCAGTGACTTTGCTCTCTGTCCCTTGTACAGGGCATGGTGCTGAACAGAAATGGGGAATCTGGATTGAACATTAGTCCAGATTTTTAATGAAAGAAGCACAAAAGCTTCTTGGGAGAAAAACGAGCAGGCTCCGATTGCAGCCACATCTCTGGAGAAACGCGCTCCCAAGGATCAGCAGGGCAGAGTCTTCAAAGGAAAACGGCAATTGACCTTTAAAATGTCAGAATCACTTCATGTAGTTGTGAATATTTTTGAGTTTTGTTTTTAAAATACGAAATATGCTTAAATGCAAAGATGGCTAAAGAAACAGGAAGCTGCTGTCCTGTCTGCTGGAATTGATTGTGACAGCGGAAATGCTTCTTGGCATCTGAACGCAGGAGACTTCCAGAGGCCAGTTATGTTAAGACAAGTTATATCATTATTAAGTACACCTCTACCCCGATATAACACAACCCGATGTAACACGAATTCGGATAAACGTGGTAAAGCAGCACTCCGAGGGGGAGGGAGGGAGGGAGGCGGGGCTGCGCGCTCTGGCGGATCAAAGCAAGTTCGATATAACGCGGTTTCGCCTATAACGCGGTAAGATTTTTTGGCTCCCGAGGACGGCGTTATATCGGGGTAGAGGTGTATTTGTATCACCTTCTTTGAATTTGTTCATTTAACACGGATGCACAACGAGCAGTATACGTGCACTCTCTACACCTTTTCAAGTTAAAAGAATCTTAACTGAAACAGCTGCGAAAGCCTTCAGCCCATCTCATGTATTCATCAGCTGTAGTGTGATTAGCATGTCCTGGGTCACACTGTTGACTTCATTGGCAGGCTGCACAGGACTTCAGTGTCTGCCTGCAGGGAATTCACTGCAGGGTTGGGGCCAAATTTCAATTCCAGTTGGGAAGCGGGAAGGCTAAAGGTGGGAGAGTTTCTCATGTCTTATGCTAAGCAGCATTGGGGCTTGCTCTGTATTTGCATGGGAAATCCCCAGGAAACCCCACAGTGCACAAGAAACAATGGTGACTCAGTAGGTCACACTTTTCCTTTGGGGGCAGTATTGAATTGACACCCCAGCACAGTGCTACCTTTCAGATGAGACATAAAATTAAATGCCTGGTCACTAGGCCCAATTTTTTTATATAGCGGCCCAAGATCCATATGTGAACATTCATGGGCAATTCCATACCTATATTTGTGTGTGCAATTTTTCCAGCTACATTGTCAAATCAAGTGATTACAGGAACAAATAGTTTAGAGACACCTAACCAGCTATTTGCATGTACAGTCACCTGATTTGTGTGGGAAATGGCAGTACTATATATACAAACGTGTGTTTGTACACCAACCTTGGCTTCTCTTTCTAAACATTGCCTTCAAGGTTCCATGGCACTTTCAGCAAGAATAGGGATTTTAACCCGAGTGCCCTGGCCAGCTTCTATATCAGTTAATTGCTTTCTGCTTACATATATTTCCCCTGCAGTTTCCAAATGGATACAGTATTCATCTTCCTGTCCTGACTTTTAAATGGTTATGCAGTGCCGCTGTGCCCCATTAGACAGCTGCCATGGTTCATCTCCGGGGTGTATGAAATGATCATCGTGTTTGTAAAGTGTTGTGGGAGTGAATGTAAGTGATTTTGATCTTTTCCAAAACTGTTTAAAACAGCAACATTAAAACAAAAACATTACATCAGAAGGATCTTTTTGGAATGACAGAACCCTTTACCTCAAACTTATTTTTAAAAGTGGCATTAGGGTCATCTTAAAATGTAAAGAACCGACCATTTCTCACTGTTTTACATTAATTTGAAGGGTGCCTTATGATGGTTTTATTTTTTTTCCTGTTGAAATAAACAATTACATGTGCATCCCTGAGCTTAATCTGATCTAAATCACAATCCGTTTCCATATCTGTGCAGTTTGTGGTCCACCAGGGGAATCAAGAGCCTCATAATTCCCTGGCAATTTATTTACTTTATTATGTGGGTAGAAAGGAAAATGGTGGGAAGATCTGTGAGCTTTTTACATATGTTAAAAATAAAATCACCCAAACATGAATAAAACTAGCTTCTCCTCACTCATTCATACCCATCAAGAAATCAACCACAAGTGAAAATCAAGAGCTTGCAGTCCCCCATATCTTATCCCCACATACCTGCCCTGGGTGCTCCTCCATCTCCTCTCCAGCCCAGGAAGACGGATGGGCTTTGCAGATTGCCATGAAGCTCACTAGGTTCAGGCTATTTGTGACCAAAGGTATCTGAGTTCTGAATCAAGGGCCTTTCATGGAGAACACTCTGCTGGGATCCAGGATCTCTTTTGAACCAGGGGCCTGCAGAACAAATGTCTCACTGACGTCTTCTGTGGCATCTCGTAGGGACAGAGGCAGTTTCTTAAGTAGGCCGGGTACTAAACCATTGGGGGCTTTATAGATCCGGCCACCTTGATCATGCAATTCAAGGACGTACTTAGAACAGAGTTTAGCAGCCTGGCAAATGGAGTGTACAGACTAATTTGAGGAGTTCCATGCTTGGTGAGTGGTGACCATGGCTCATTACACCCCCCGCCCCATATAATCGCCTCACTGCTATTTTGTTCTCTCTGCTGTCTCTTTGTTGTACTCACCTGCTGTCTCCCATTGTATACTTAGGTGTGAGTTCTTTGGGGCGAGGCCTGTCTTTTTACCGTGTGCATGTACCCTGGCGAGTGCAATGGGACCCTGACTGGGGCCTCAGGGTATATCGACACTGCAGCTGGAGCGAACTTCCCAGATTGGAAGACAGACTCACGCTAGCTACTGTGCTAAAACTAGCGGTGTGAACATTGCGGTTTGGGAGGTAGCTCTTGTTCTCAAGCCCACCTGACCCTTTAGGCCTTGGGGGGCTTGCTCCCAGCCGCAGTGTAGACGTACCCTCCGGAGCTGCCCAACCAGAAATAATAACAATGATATTGCAAAGTTAAATGTTTCACTGGGTAGCAGTGGGGCATCGGGCTCTGACTTGCTGTCTAAGCCTACTGCCGGGCAGTGTGCGCCACTCTTCCTTCAGTGCTGGCCAGTCACATTGTATTGCTTTATGACAAGATTGTATTGTTGCAACTCCTCACCCCATGCCCTCCCTAATGCTACATTTATCGTTAGATTGCAAACTCTTCAGGACAGTGACTTCGGCTTTCTATTCCATGAAGTACTCCCCCTGCTTTTGCATGTTTTCCAAATAATAATGAGGTCGGGGGGAAGAGATTGCTGAACATTTGACTTGGATTTTTCAAACCTATGGAGTTGGTGAAAATTAAACCTCCGGCAAGGGTTTCGTTGTTTCCCATTATCTTTCCATCGGAATGAATTTTTGTACTAGAATAAATGGGGAAAAATGGGGATAAAAAGGAGAGAGCACAATGTGGCTGTCCACTTGGCCACAGGCTGCATCTGGACCGAATACACAATGGGACCCTTCTCTGACAGACAGCACAGCCGACTTCTAGAAATCTAACAGGCCAGGACACAGAATATGAAATGGTAAACAGCTAAAATACAGCACGGTTTTCAAAGATTTACTGTCTAAGGCCATGATCCTGCAGCTGGCTCTACACTGGTGGAGTCTCCACCCATGCAGGCTCTGCTCGCACGTAGCCAATGGCAGGCTTGCATCCTACTTAAGGCCCCAATTTTCCACTATGCTGACCTGCACTTGGATGTGGTCAGCAGTGGTGTCCTCAGGGAGCTGATTGCGGCTCCCTGGTCCAAGGCCACATGACCCCAGTCTAAGTTAGATTTAATCTGAATTGTGCTCCTGGCATAACATCTATTGTACCGGGGAAGTATTGGGTGGGGCAGAACTTGGTCCCGACACAACTGATGGAATTCTCCACTGGGAAGCTCTGGCTGGCTTAAAGCCTCTTTGTGCTGTGTAATGAGGCCTTAGCAGACCAGGGAATCCAGTTCCTAGTATTTATGGCCAAACGATGACACTAGGGGTACATCTATACTGCGATAACATACCCGTGGCCGGCCTGGTTCAGCTGACTCGGACTGGGGCTGCAGGGCTAGAAAATTGCAGTGTCAGTGTTTGGGCTCAGGCTGGAACTTGGGTTCTGAGACCTTGCACAGGAGGAGAGTCTCCATCTGGGGTCCAGCCTGAGCTTGAATGTCTACACTAGCCCCACAGCTTGAGCCCCACAAGCCTGAGTTGGCTTACCTGGGCTCTGAGCCTTGGTGCTGCGGGTTTTATATCGCCCTGCAGATGTACCTTAAGGGTGTGTCAGCACAGTAGCTGGGAGATGCGATTCCTAGCTTGGCTAGACATACCTGTGCTAGCTCTGTTCTTGCTAGTACCTAAAAATAGCAGTGTGGCTGCGATGGCTCAAGTTAACAACTCGTGTATAGTCCTGCCCGATACTCTGGGTATGTACTTGGGCCATTAACCAGTGCCACCCATGCCGCCACGCCCACAACTTTATTTTTAGGCGCTAACTTGAGCAGAGCTAGCACATATGGGTCTACTTGAGCTGGGAATCACACCTTCCAGCTGCCGTGTAAACTTATCCTAGGTGTGCCCTTGTTGCTCTGATTGTCTTACTTGGAAGCTGCACGCATGCATCCGAGAGTATGCAGTTTCTGCTGGAAGTGTGTCTGTGAATGAATTGCTGTTTGTTTTGCAAACAAAGTTTGTGAAGTAATTCTAAAATGGTTCCAATAATCTGACATCCACATTATACAATTAGAAAGAGAGGCTGAGCTGCAAAAATCAAGGGAGTGTTCCTGGCCGGCATGGGACTATTTCAAGCAAAATGAAACTTACCAGATATTGCAGACAAAAAACCTCTAAGGATAAACTACAATCTCTGAGGACATTAACTATTGAAATCTTTTTCACTTGAATGTAGCAGCATGGAAAGTTAAATTGGAATATGAAAAAGGAGCCTGACATATTAACCAAGCTTCACTACACTTTAATTTTAAGGAGGCTTTTATGTAGGGATCACGGACCACAGCTTTCTTCATAACATCTCTTCACATATTTGAAGATGATCAGGTCCCTCACTTCGCTTTGTGAACCTTTCCTTATAGGTCAGGTTTTCTAAACCTTTTACCATTTTTGTTGCTCTGCTCTGGACTCTCTCCAATTTGTCTGTATCTTTCCTAAAGAGTGGCGCCCAGATTTGGACACACTACTCCAGGTGAGGTCACACTAGAGCCATGTAGAGCAAAACAATTACCTTCATCACTGCCCTAAACGCCAGAGGCGTAATAGGAACATGATGACAATGATCTTATATAGGACACTCCTGTTAATATTCCTGTTAAGATGGAGAACAAATATTTAATCATGGGCTCTTCGGTCTAGCTGAGAAAGGTCTAACATGACCCAATGGCTGGACATTGAAGCTGGACAAATTCAGACTGGAAATAAGGTGTCAATTTTCAGCAGTGAGGGGAATTAATCATTGGAACAATTTACCGAGGGTTGTGATGGATTCTCCATCATTGACAATTTTAAAATCAGGATTGGATGTTTCCCTAAAAGATCTGCTCTAGGAATTATTCTGGGGAAATTCTGTGTTAGACCAGAGGTCTGACTAGATGATCACAATGGTCCCGTCTGGCCTTGGAATCTATGAATATGTAGCCAGTTGCTTTCTAGCCTGTATATATAGGTAAGCTGTAGCAAGGGACTCAAGAAATGAGAGAACACAATGTGTAGCAGTCCCCAGATGCAATGTGTTTGTTCTCCCTTCCCAGCGAACAGTGAAATCCTTGTCTGAAGGAATTCCTTTATTTTACTAAAGCAGAACGGCAATGTTAAAAGGCGTCTGTTCACCTGAGTGTTGTAAGCTGACTACTCTCAGTTGGGAGAAAGTGCCCTGCAAATAGTAACTGCTGAATGTATCTTAAAAAAAAAAAGCTGGCCTGCTCTCCTGCTGATGTTCAGTAGCAGTGCTGTGTATCCGGGTGGCCTGTGACTATCCCCACGTGTGCTGTAATTAGCTGCAGCCCAGGCTGTGGGGGCAGAACCTAGGGGGTCAAGTGCTGGTATGGTGAACACCTGGGTCTCATTAAACACTTAAGAGAGCACACTCAGGAGGAATCTGGGATAGAAGCCACAGTATAGGCTCCTGTGGGAAGGCCTGTAAGAAACAGGGGGGTCTCTAAGAGAAAACCTCCGAGTCCCAGGGAGGGGAGGCCATGGGAAACCTGTCAGCCCCTCGAGGGGCAGAAACTTGATTGGCAGGAGGTTTTGTTGTTCAAATTGGACTTTGTTATCGCGGAAAGGGACTGAACTCTAGGTGTGACTTGGCCAGAGACACCCCGACGAGGACGGTGGAAGAACCAGATTGGCCAACGACAGGGGCTGCTAGAATGAATGAGTCCTTGCAATGCATGTTGTGAGGCGAGGGGGTACTGCAGTGGTGGTGAGTAGAACTGCCTACGGGTCGTTTGGGTGGGCCTGAGAGCAACCAGGCCGAACGAGTGAGAGCCCACCCCCATCCCTTTCTCTCTCCGCACGCTCCTGCCTGATGCCTTTTTAGTTTCAGCTCTGCTGATGTCTGAGTGGCAGATATCCCCAGGCAAAGCTGATGTGCATGGCGGTATAAGTTGGTTTAACTAACATGCCAGTGGGAGGGTGTAGCAGCTAACAGGAGGAAGCACTGGTGTTGCAGGCTGTAACAGAGCTGAGTTTGGCCCAGTCTCTCTAGTGTTCCTTAGAGTCAGATTCCTCCGAATATCACGTCCTTTCTCTAGAGAGAAGGGGAAAGGTGCACCCCCTGTATCTTCCCATGGAATGATGGATAATTGCAGTGCCAATCACTTTGAGAAAACGGGACGCCTGCTGTGAAAGAAAAGGCCAAGGCTTTCAGCTGGCCAACGCCAATTACCTCCTGAGGGAGGATTTAAAGAAACAGTACACGTATCCACACACCTCTGCAAGGGTTGTGGCATCATGGCTCTGGCGTGCGCTCCCTGGAAGTCCCCAAAGGACAAATGCTAGCCAGAGTTCTGTCTGAAATCTCCATCTGCAACGTCCCCCTGTCCTGGCATGGCCAGCACACATAAGGGTGCTAAAGCCAGAGTCTGGTCTCTTAATCCTGAGGGCAGTAGAAGCCTAGCAATTAATTTAAGCCTTTTAACAAAATGATTTGTGTGATCCTTGGCTGTTTGATGGTTAAGAATAACTCACGGCATCTTATGTTGTATAGTTATATAAGGCCAAGTGTTCCCACATGACCCTCACAAACACACACAGGAGAGGTGGAGGGAAAGACCAGATGCTGGCTACACAAACTGGGAGTGCATATGGTCTAAGGGTTCTGTGTAGCATGGTAGAACCACACTGATTTGCACGTACGACAGGGAACTCACTGGCATGTACTGCGTTTTGCAAACTAGGGAGTGAGTGAAGACGTAGACTAAACTAGCCTGAGAGATGCGTGATTTGGTGCCTTATTTATCCGTTCTTTTAATCAGTGTGTTGTTCTGAATGCTGCACTAGGAACGGGTCAGCCGTCTGTTTGGCAAAAATAACACGGCATTAATACTAGTGGGCCTCAGTGCCACATCTGCTATTAAAACTTTCCGGAGAGAAGCTGCCCCCTTTGGTGTGGATTGGGGAGTTCTGGTACGTAACAACTAGCCTCTGGAGAGCAGCGTCAGTTCAGGACTGACACATCCCTGCTCTCGGGTTTTTCACAGCACGGGCATGTCTGGTGTAAGGAGTATTGGAAATGATCCACTGAGTGGCCCCTGGTCAAAGCCCTTTTCTCTTCAGAGGCAGCTGTCTGCTTGGAAGCATGCAACAGGCCTTGTCCCGCTACAAATATGGCTTAATTTAACCAGTTCGGGTCTGGCTGCACTTCAAGCTGGGGGATGGAGGTAGTTCCCAGCTTGAGGAGACGCTCCTGTGCCAGCTCTGAGGGAGCCAGCGCACTAAAAACAGTGTAGCGTTGTCAGCTTGAATGGCGGGAAGAGCTATCTGCCCTGCGTACCTACCGATGGAGACCATAGACACGTAGGCAGGGCAGCTGCTGTTCATGTTGCTGTGGCTACGCTCGCTTTGGAACGTGCTAGCTTGCTCAGAGCTGGCCTGGGGATGTCTCCTCGAGTTGGGAATTACACCCCCGCTAGAAGCAGAGTTAAATACCTGGATGGCGCACACACCCATTGGGTTTAGACAGATGATCCTGGGTTAGCTTGGCCCTGTACATTTCCTGAGGGAAGCGAACCAGCTATAAACCAGGTTTAAAGCGATTGAAGAGGGTCCACATACAAAGCGGCGCTGATTTAACTGAAGCAGTTTAAAATGGTGCCTTTACTTTGAACTGGTCCAACTCTGTGGTCAGAGGGCAATACTCTGAGCCAGGCCAGACAGTGTGGTCTAGTGAGTAGGATGCTGCACTGGGACTCAAAAGAGTTGGGTTCTATTTCTGACTTTGCCACTGAGCTGCTCTGTGAGTTTGGTTGTCACGTCACCTCTCTGTGCCTCATTTTCCTCTCCCCACCCCTTGTCTTGTCCAATTTAGATGAGACCTTCTTGGGCCAGGGACCATCTCTCATAAGGCGTATACAGCATGTTGCACAATCCGTGCTACTGTAAGACTAACACTGTTACTGAAACAAGTGTGACATCTTTTGCTGCAGGGATGTGTTTAAAGACGAGAGCATCCCTAATTCTCCCAGGGTGCATTGGGGCGGTGGGGCTGACGTGGTAATAGCAGGGGCTGTGTCCTGGAGCCTTTCCACTGGCACGGAGCAGGATGGCTTGCCTGAGCCTGCCACCGAGCAGTGAGCTCTCTTCCTGCTTCCTTTAAACAGGCTCGCCTGGGTCCCTCTGCCCCAGCGCTTGCTCCGAGCTGAACTCCACGCAGTCTAGGCAGCTGCCTTCTTGTGGAACCGGCCCCCTTCCTACAGTTACACAGGGAAACCAAAATGGGGTGATTTCTATAGCATTCGAGTCTGGAGGTGGAGGGAGTATGGTCTAGTGATTAGAGCAAAGTGCTCAGACCTAGGACCCCTGGCTTCTCTTTCCTGCCCTATGGAGGAATAAAGTCAAGGTGGGACTCGCTGCGTGGTCAGAGGGAAGTCACTTAAGCCCTATTTTCTTAAGGTATCCAGCAGGAAATAGATATTCACTTACCTCACAGGCCTGCTGAGGGGCTTAATGTATCCTCACGAAGTGCTTTGAGAGCCTCCCACTAACGGTGCTGCAGAAGTGAAAAGTATTCGTATTCTAAGTCCGAGTCGAAAACTGCTGCTCCTGAGAGCCCACTATGGGTCCAGCTAGCGATAGACAGTTCATGCAGGGAGAGATGTCAGGAAAAGTAATCGCTAGCTAGGTGTAGTCTCTGTGTGAGACTGGAAAAACGTTGACTGACACTCACACTCTAACCAGTAGTTTTCAGAATCTCAGGGCTGGTCTATATTAGAAGCGCTACATCGGTGCAGATGCAGCGCGTCTGGTGAAGACGCTCTGTGCCGACAGGAGAGTGCTCTCCCATCAGAATAATTACTCCACCTCCACGAGAGGCGGAAGCTATGCTGGCGAGAGAACATCTCCCACTGACATAGCCGGTATGGACAGTGCTTAGGTCACTGTAACTTGTATTGTTCAGGGAGTGTCTTTTTCCAACCCCTGAGCAATGTAAGTTAGGTTGACTTAAGCAACAGTGTAGACCTGCCCTCAGCTTGCATATTTAAACAAAAGACCTTAGAAATGTTTTCCGGAAAACTGTTGCATCTGCTGGATGCCTTGTGAGGAATGAAGACAGAGACCAATGTGTTTTTTCACTTGACAAAAGCAATAATGCCCCCTCAAAGCCATGGTTAGAGTCTTACTGTTCTAATAAAGTGGACGTTATGCGGAAAAGAGGACAGATCTGTTCTTGAACACTTGCTTGGAATGACTGACACAGATTAAGGAGAGTAAATTTTTTGTCCAGAACCATTCCACCACGAAAACATTGTCTATTAAATTATTGAAATCAATTCAGCTGCATTCTTATTTTGCATTGCAGGCTTATGCTGTCATTCAAGATAAATCCCTCATTGCTGATAAATATTATGCTTATAAATGCCAACCAACAAATTGGTCACGTAGGAGTTTCGCTGTCTAGAGTCCTAGGAAAGTTAAGACTAATAGTAGCTTTTGCTGTAGTGAGATTAGTCTTTAAAGTCAGACTGAGGATAACTTCAAAAGTGACAGAGCTGTTCATTTAATCACTACAGATGGAGTCATATAATGGACTTGTGCAAAAGACAACCCCATCAAGAATGCCTCCGCTCCAGTAGGATCTGGCTCATCTAGAATCCTATGTTACTTATAGTGCAGTATTTAGTATCACTAATGGAAAAATATATATTGACTGCTCAATGACTATTAAATAGATACTGCTGTTATTAGATTAATGGTTTGTGCTTTATCATCATCCCACTGAGCATCTCTAGAACTTTGCCTGGGTACTGCTCGGCCTTGAGAGCTACCAACTAGCCATTCACGAGCCTGAATCAAAGCCCAGTGAAGTCAAGGGGGCTATAGGATCAAGCCTACCTAGCCTTCCGTCTACGCACAAATCACACTAACCCAGGGCTCAGACCCAAGGTCCCAGGACCCCATGTGGATGGAGGGTCTGAGCATGAGTCAAGCCAGGACCCAGGGTTCCAGTCCTATTGCTTTGCAGTGTAAATGCAGCCCCACATGACTTGCGCTCTGGGAGTCTGCCAAAAGTATCCCACGGGCTGACTTTCTTTGTCCTGTGGACAGCTAAATTTGGTGGACAGTCAGGTTTTTGCACACTGCACCACAAACAAAGGACTAGAGCAGCCATATTTTGGTAGGTTGCTAGGAAGTCTGGGATGTGGGTGGTTGGACTTGGGACCACATAACGCAGTGTAGATGCTGGAACTGCAGATTGGGACTCAGGGTTCAACAATTCCTAACCAGGGGTTACAAATGGGTGTAGATGCTCAAGCCCTAGATGACAAACTCAGGGGGTGCTCACTCGAGTTCTACTAACCCTGGGCTCCCATTGCAGTGTAGATATACCCAGGGAGCCTTTTCATGGACTTCAGTGGGTTTTGGCTCAGGCCCCATGTGATCATTCAGTTGTAGAGGGATGCCTTGTTAGACAAATTCCCACACCACCCACCGTATGAACTAGGGGCAGTGTCAAGTTGAGGGACATCCCTTGAGACCAATGCCTCTTGGGGATACTCCTGGCTTGGTGCAGTTTATGCACCAATCCTTGCTCAGGGCTGGGCCTAAAATCCCAGTCTAGCCCTTCCAGCATGGCCCTAGAGTGTTAATGAACATAGTGGCTTCCAGGAGGCTTGTAAAAATCTCCAGGAAGGATATTCAGATTCAGGGGCGGGGGAGAGGGGGAAGTAACTTTTCCGAGAGGTTCATGAAGCTGTGAAATATCTTCAAATAGCAGCAGGAATTCCCAGGGGAATCATCTTATAGCGCCCAAAGCATCAACCTGCTATAACTCTTTAGATAACGGGCACTGAGGCTGTACAAAATACCCATATAACATAGCTCTTCGGAGAGGTTATATTGCTAACTGCGGATGTTGGGGTGTGTGTATAGCATTGGGTGATTTTAGTTTTTCTCAAAAGAGATATTTTATAAACATTTATGACTATTTCCCTTCAGTTATTTAAGGACTTCTGCGAGGTGCTTGCTTGGCAGCTCTGGATTTTCAAGGCCTCTGTTCACGCACTTAATAGAGACAGTGATGGCATGGGCTTCCCCATCACTAGAAGGATGAAATCTAAGGGTGAAAAGATAGTTCAGTCTCTGTGCCCATTCAGGCTTTGGTCCCTCTGAAGATGCCGCTGAGTATGCTGTGATGGGTCACTGTTATGGGAAAGGCCTACAGAAATTTGCAGCAATGGCATCAATACGGTTCTGTAGACAGATAATGGGTTTTGATTTGAATTACTCTAGAAACCCATAGGATTTAATAGAAAATAATAACTTATCTTTAAGGTTTTTGAGCCATCTTACAGAATTCTAGTGCAGGGATATCATTTACTATTAAATTCTACAGGATGGCTCAAAACACCCATTAAAAGGTCATCATTCCCTACTAAGTTCTGTAGGTCTCTTCCATAAGGGCAGGTAGGCAGGCAAACAACCTACATAGAGTCCTGCTTACAGCTAGAATTACCCTCTTGCCAGGTCCACCGTCACCCAGAGTAGAAGATTCTGTGACGTTTGTTCCTTTTATACTCCTTCGGGACAAAGAACATGGCTCCATCTTAGCTCAGCCACATACATCGTCACCCAGCTGGGTGCTCTGGCAATCCTTGCACTGAAGGTAGAATGCTCAGAGGGAGAGTTTTAACCCTTTCCTCACCAACCACTGGACAGGATTTCTGCCTTATGTACCAGGTGCCAATTAGAATCATAACACTGTAGGCCTAGAAGGGACCTCGAGAGGTCATCTAGTCCAGTCCCCTGCACTCACGGCAGGACTAAGTATTATCTAGACCATCCCTGACAGGTGTCTGTCCAAACTGCTCTTAAATATCTCCAATGATGGAGATTACACAACCTCCCTAGGCAATTTATTCCAGTGCTTAACCATCCTGACAGGAAATTTTCCTAAGGTCCAACCTAAACCTCCCTTGCTGCAATTTAAACCCATTGCTTCTTGTCCTATCCTCAGAGGTTAAGGAGAACAATTTAGCTCCCTCCTCCTTGTAACAACCTTTTATGTACTTGAAAATTGTTATCATGTCCCCCCTCAGTATTCTCTTCTCCAGTCTAAACAAACCCAATTATTTAAATCTCCCCTCATAGGTCATGTTTTCTAGACCTTCAGTCATTTTTATTGCTCTTCTCTGGACTTTCTCCAATTTGTCCACATCCTTCCTGAAATGTGGCGCCCTGAACTGGACACAACACTCCAGTTGAGGCCTAATCAGCGTGGAGTAGAGTGGAAGAATTACTACTTCTGCTAATACATCCCAGAATGATGTTTGCTTTTTTTTTTTGCAACAATGTTACAAGAATTAGGGCTAGTTGTGTGATGTGGAGCAAGACTACTCGCTCATTTGACAGAGGGTGACAAAACAGGAATTGAATAGTAAAAGGCTTTGGTCAATTCTGGCCTGAGCTGGGTTCAAACCAGCCTCCTGGCGGTATTAGGGTTATTACCCCCATTCCTGTGTCCTGTCACACTCATTTCCCTTTCTAAAGGCATGAGCCGGTGCATTGAGAAGCAGACCTCGATGAACCCATTCTGATGAGGATGCTGATGACTAGAGGTCCTACCAGTCAAAATCACCAAGACCACAAAGAGTTAATTTTACTTGCCTTCACATACATTTGCATTACAATTCACTTTATGAAGGAAGTTGCATAACAGCTTTTTCCATGAGGCCAAAAATTCATTTGTGGCAATCGCTAGCAATTTCCCCCCATAATATACACCTGTCAGTGTCCAGCTCCCTGCAACGGCACAAAAAGTCTGGTACAGAAAATCTCATCGAGTCTGAATAGCGCCTTCCAGATTCAATTTCGACTCCCCAGGGTGAAGCATTTCCCTGCCGAGTCAGTCTGCCAGAAGGTTCATTTTTTCCCTCACACTAAAACAGTCAAGAGATGAGAAATATTTTTTTGGGTTTTTTTTTTTTTTTGGCCTGATGAGGATGAAGCTTTGCTGCTTGAGGAGAGAACAGCCTCCAGGACCCCCTCTTCAGGGTATGTAAATAAAACCCCAAACCAAAAACACCCCTGTCCTGTTGTCAAACTGATTCCGAGCTTGGCAGGACTTTCCTCTTTTCTGTACACGAATAGCAGCCTATTTTACCAACTGCTGCTTCATACGGATTGATTCATAACTCTGGCATCTCTGCTGACCATCTGCAGTGAGCACAACTGACCTGTAGCTCCTGAACCTCAATGCAGGGGAAGTAAAGGGATCCATTGGCAAACAGAACGGCTCTGCTTCAGACTGAGATGGGTTTTGCTGGGTGGAATAGCGCATGGGCCACATTTTGTGCTAAAACCCAGAGCTGAATGATTGACACTTCCAGCTCCTGAATCCGTGGCCTAGAAATCTTCTTGCAAACCATTCTAGTAGCAGTGAGCAGTCGTATCTATTGCAGAGTCCAAGAGCCCACAAGTACCTTGCAGAGAACAACATTTTGCCATTACAGCTTCTGAGACCTGCAGGGCTGGGAGAGCAGGCTGGCAGAGGCCAAGTAAAGGGTCCTTCAGTCACGCTGTCTGCATAGGTGGAGATAGCTCATAGGGGGCAATGCACTCCGCAGTGCTCCTAAATGCTGCTCCATGATGAATGGCACTCCGCTCTAGTGCAGGGATAAATTAGCCGGGTCAACTGCCTTGAACTCCAGGGAGGGCTAGGTCTGTATCCTGGCTGCCTCCTGTGCAGAATTGTTGTGGGATCCCTGCACCCTCTTTCCTTCATCAATGCAGCTACACAAGGCAGGGCAGGAATTTGTTCTGTGTATTCGGTTTCCCTTTTAATATCACCAGTCTTGTCATAGATGCTCCTTGGCACATGCATTATTTTGATACCGTGACCCTGTAGGTGTGCAAAAATACCCTCTTGGGTGCTTTGGCTATGAAGTACTTTGTAAGTGCTAGGGAGATGAGCGCTTAAAGCCTTAATCATAGTCAAAGGTGGGAGGACAGTAACTTGGGACAGGGGTGCTGTTTTTCTCTTGAACTCCCTGTCTGCATAAACCTTGGTGACGGGGCACGGAATATGGAAATAGACTGAGCAAATGATGGCCTGGGAATGGTCCAGCTAGGGTCACTTTGTCATGAGCCCAGCAGCTTCTACACCTTCCCCTGGAGCTTATAGCAAAAGTCCAGGGGGGTATCTTCAGCCGGCATGGGACCAAAGGGCACTGAGTCCTTTACTCTCCCGGCAGAGGTACAGTGGAGACTATGTGAGCCGTTCCCTAAGTCACACTCATACCCAGGAAACCAGGGCAATGTGTAGGCCAGCAAGATGATGTCCTTCAATCTCATTCCCTTTCAACTAAGTCCTGAGCAATACTTAGCACCCACAACTCTCTTTTACCTCTCAAGAGCTGCCTCAGTCATTTGCTTTACTAGAGTGTAATGGGAAGAGGGAAGCCAGGGTGAAAGGCTTGGCCAAGATGGAGGGAAAGGACTGCAGCTTTCAAGCCTTTTGAGTTCAGTGACTTCAGTGGGGTTACTGTCTCCCAGCCCAGCCCCCAAGATGGCTCAAACCCCTGACTGCTAATACATCTCAGTTCAATCCTGACCCTGCTGAATTCAATGGCAAACCTCCCATTGTTAAGTGGGAGAAGGAGCAGGGCCAGTGTGAGTAGGAGCACTGAGGCGGTTCTCACACTAGGCTGGCTTGGGGTCTAGAGGGCTCATCACTCATTTTGTAACTGCCTCTTAAATGCTGAGTAATAACGATGCCCCTGTACTTATTGCCAGGTGGGAGGGTTGGGGACTATTGTTATTGAAATGATCCTGACACAAGATTATGAAGGGGGGACTAAGCAATGGGAGCAGAAGAGCTCTTAAAAAGCAAAGCTCTGTCTTCCTGTAATCATGAAGACTGAGGCGCAGCCAGGAAAACCCGGGGAATGCACTGAATAATCTCCTTACACTTGTGGCCTGCACCTGGCTAAGGGCAAGGGCCTCCTTTCTGTCCCCAGGGATTTCGAATGAAGCTGAAATTCCCATGGTACACAGGAGTGGCAGAAACTCCCTAAAAGTGTGTGTGTGGGGGGCATGGGTGCCTGAACCGTGGCCCCACCCCCCAGTGATGCCCCTCCCCCCAAGGCCCCACCCTCCATTGCCCCTTCCTCCTGTGGGTCCGCCATCACACCACCCCGTCTCTCCGAGCCTCCACCCCCCGTTTACTCCTCTCTGCCCCCTCCCCTCCCCTTGCTCTCCCTTACGGCTGGTAAAAAGTGATGGAGCCATGACCCCCTGGATCCCCCCATTCTGGCATCCCTGAGTGCATGGGAAACGCAGCGGAGGAGTGTCTGTGAAGGAGGACTTCCTGTGCTGTTGGTCCTGCACAGCCCTCTTCTCGGTGCAGAGAATGGTAGAGCCACATCAGCTTCTCTTGCTACCCCTTCTCGGAGGCTGCCATCCGTGCAGCCTCTGATACCTGGCGATATGGATGGAAGCATTCAGGCCTGGCCAGCTGCTATGGTTGTACTTAGCCGGGGGGGAGCTTTCATGTTCTCCCTTTCAGAGCAGCTGTAGGAGAAGGTGCTGCTGGGGGGCAGTACCCCTATAAGAGCCCACGTGTTTTGGAAGGGAGCCTGCAGGAGTTTCTGCACGAGGTCCTTCAGGGGCATTGCTTTGGACCATGTCCAGGCCAGTCAGCTGTGACGACATGTCACCACAACTGAGTGCCACAGGTACAAGGGATGGGGTGGGATTGGAGAGTTCCTTCAGCACTGCTCTCCCCTGCAGTAAGGGGAGAGGGGCAGAGATTTCACCTACTGCCATAGCCAAATCCCCCTCCATAAGCCAGGGAAATTTGTCTTTTCTTCCCTTGCCCCAGCATTGTACTAGGACTTTGTCCCTCCTCTGAAACCCGCCAGGTGAGAACTATAATTAAACATCAACCACGGATGCACAATCTATTTTCTTTCCTGGACCCCTCCCCCCAACTCCACTGCACACAAGGGATTTCAAAAGTCCCTGTGCATTTTTCCTGGGCATTGGGTTAAATGATTTTTTTTATTATTATTATCATGGGTGGGACTAAACCACAGAGCTTGTGAATTTGTGGATCCAGATCTTTGATTCAGCAGCTCCGTAGCAAGCCCAGCTGCAAAGCCTGGATCTGAATTTCCCCAGAGCCCCACCTTGTCCAGATGTGGGGCTAGGGTCAGGCCTATCTGCAGTTATTATCTTAGTTCATCAGTGTTGGGTGTTAGACAAAGAGTAATGTCTCCTACACACAGTTAGGCAGAGATTTCTTTTTAACTGGAATTAGGCATCCAAATCCCTTCCGCAGCTTTGACAAACCTCAGCCTGAGCTGTTTTGCAATCCCTTTATGGAAGATGACCCTATTTTTAAGAAGCGAAAAGCCGAGCATTGCTGGGGAGTTATTTCTCGAACTCTTCACCCTCTGATGCTGCTGACAATCCTGGCCTCACTTGGAAATGCCGGTCCCACGAAGCGTGACAGATTATCTAAAGCGACGCATGCTGTGAAACAAGGCGGTAGCCTGTTAACACGAAGAACAGTGTATGCAAACTAGCTGCCTGGCAAAGTCTCTTTTTGCCCTGGTGCCAAAGTGGCGATAGGCCAGAGTGCATGAGCCTTTGTTAGCAGGGAAGGGAAGATTTCTGTAAAGGAAGCTCTGTTGTTGTTTTCCCCTGCACTCCCCAGTCTCGCTGCCTGAGTATATGAGCTAGGGGACAGTATTTTATCAACGGTACATTTTCACCTGCAATGGCACATGTGATTGTGTTTAATGTCAAACGTAGTCTAAACGATGACATTTAATCTTCTCCACTAGGTGTAACATACTTGGAAGCTAAATGACTTGTCAGAATGCAGATGTTTTACAGCCCCCAGGGAATGTGAACAAAAAATGACAGGAGTGGCGCGCTCTGATTCTTGTGTGTGTCAAACGTTTGACTCCTCTGATGGATGACTTAGGTTCCTTAGCAAGGAGAGAGAGCAGAAGAGAAATCCTAGAACTTTAATACAGTTTAATGTTCCGGCTTCATTCCCAGACTAACGATTGTCCAAGCCACAAAGGACGTGAGTTATGGCAGCCCCCATTGGGGAAACCTCGGCCCTTCAGTTCAAGCAGCTTATGCTTTTAGCTCTGGAGGTCTCCTGTTCAATCCTATGCATGTTGGTCAAGATGGTGGATGCTACAGTAACGGGGGAGGGGGGGAGGGGGGGAAGGGCTTGTCCAGGATTTGAACTGTTGGGAACCTCAGATACAGGACAAGCTGCCTTTGTCCAGACGAGGTACAGTAACTCCTCACTTAAAGTCATCACAGTTAATGTTGTTTCGTTGTTACGTTGCTGATCAATTAGGGAACGTGCTCGTTTAAAGTTGTGCAATGCTCCCTTCTAATGTCGTTTGGCAGCCGCCTGCTTTGTCCACTGTTTGCAGGAAGAGCAGCCCGTTGCAGCTGAGGGCTTGGAACCAGGGTGGACCGGCAGCCCCCTATCAGCTCCCTGCTCCCCTAAGTTCCCTGTGCTGCAGCTGCCCAGCAAGCTATCAATCGGCAGTTCAGCTGTCCCTCCCCCCACTCCTGCAGCCTTGGAGCTGCTCCCAGAAACTCCTGCTTGCTGTGCAGGGGGGAGGGGCTAATGTCAGGGTGTCCTCCTCCCCCCTGCTTCTGCACCCTGCTTACCCATTCTCCATATACAGCAGGGAGGTTACACAGACGGAGAGAGACAGAGAGAGCTTGGGGCAGCAGCTGCTGTCTCAACTTCCTGATCCACTTAAAAAGACAATGCACTTAAGAGTGGGTCACCTTACTTAAAGGGGCAGCGTGCATCTCTCTGTCTCTTCCCCACACAAGGTGTGTGTCTGTCTCTGTCTGCTATGCTGTCTTCCCTCCCTCCTGTTCATGCTGCCTTGTAGAGTGTGAGGCTACATTAACAACAAAGTGTTAACCCTTGAGTGCTCAGCCGAGTGCTAGTTCATCATTTAGCAGTAAGGCATTCCCCTGGGAAATATCCCATCCTCTGACTTCCACCTCAACCAAGCTTCACAATCATCATTGCTGTGTACCAGTATTAAATTGTTTGTTCAAAACTTATACTCTGTGTGTGTATGTATATAATATAGTCTTTTCTCTGATGAAAAAAAATTCCCTGGAACCTAACCCCCCTATTTACATTAATTCTTATGGGGAAATTGGATTCGCTTAACATCATTTTGCTTAAAGTTGCATTTTTCAGCAACATAACTACAATGTTAAGTGAGGAGTTACTGTATAAGGAATAAATCAACAGAAGCTCAGCGATTCTGTCTGATCAAGGAATAATGCAAGTAAGCATGCTCTTGTCTAAAACTGCAGTTTTTTAGATTTAAGCACAGACAGACATAAGCAATAGGTTTAGAACATCCCAGATTTTTACCCAACATCTGGAATGGCATTGCATAATTAACAGCAGGTTCGCAGTGGCCAGTTGCTCACCCACCGGGGAGAAAGGGTGTCAGGAACAATGTCTCTCAAGATAGCTTCAGAGGACTGCTCCCAAGTACACTCTATTAGCTAATCTTTTATAATTTACTTCAACAAAACACATAGGTCATAATGGCCCCTACTGGACTATCACTTTTCTAACTTTCAATAAACTTTTAATACCCGAGGCGTCCAGACTCAAGGTTTTCCTACCACCAAGGTTTTTAGTCTCAATTGTTTACTTATTTGTCCCCTCCTCCCATTCTAATTAGCAGAAACTATAGCTAGTTTTGACCTTGCTTCTGAAAGCCTGTCTCCAAATTAACCCTTAACTATGTGGTGTTATATTTCATTAATTCATGGTGGCTGAATGCACATAATATGATTGCAATTAGCTTGATAACATTCTGGGGTATATAAACCTCTCAAATCCAGGGCAACACTATGACCCCCAGACCCCTTTCTGCAGTATTTCTTCCTAGGCAGTCATTTCCCATTTTGTATGTGTGCAATTGATTGTTCCTTCCTAAGTGGAGTACTTTGCAGTTATCCTTATTGAATTTCATCCAGTTTACTTCAGACCATTTCTCCAGTTTGTCGAGATCATTTTGAATTTTAATCCTATCCTCCAAAGCACTTGCACCCCCTCCGAGCTTGGTATCGTCTGCAAACTTTATAAGTGTACTCTCTATGCCATTATCTAAATCATTGATGAAGATATTGAACAGAACCACATCCAGAACCAATCCCTGTGGGACCCCACTCATTATGCCCTTCCAGCATGACTGTGAACCACTGATAACTACTCTCTGGGAATGGTTTTCCAACCAGTTATGCACCCACCTTATAGTATCTCCATTTAGGTTGTATATCCCTGCTTTGTTTATGAGAAGGTCATGCGAGATAGTATCAAAAGCCTTACTAAAGTCAAGATATACCACATCTACCGCTTCCCCACTATCCACAAGGCTTGTTACCCTGTCAAAGAAAGCTATTAAGTTGGTTTGACATGATTTGTTCTTGATGTATTTCATCAGGCCCTGGTGACTTGAAGACATCTAACTTGGCTAAGTAATTTTAAACTTGTTCTTTCCCTATTTTAGCCTCAGATCCTACCTGGTTTTCACTGGTGTTCACTATGTTAGACGTCAAATCACTACTAAACTTGTTGGTGAAAACCGAAACAAAAAGATCATTTAGCACCTCTACCATTTCCACATTTTCTATTATTGTCTTCTCCCCACCGCCATTGAGTAACAGGTCTATGCTGGTCTTAGTCTTCCTCTTGCTTCTAATGTATTTGTAGAATGTTTTCCTGTTATCCTTTGTCTCTAGCTAGTTTAATCTCATTTTGTGCTGTGGCCTTTCTAATTTTGTGCTCATGTTATTTGTTTATATTCATCCTTTGTAATTTGACCTGGATGCACTTGAAATGCCTCCACGTGCACGGAGCAGGCATGGTTACTAGATAGAGCACACAGCTTCATTCACAGACCTGAGACCAGAACTCTGGCCCTACTAATTCAAACAAACAGCCCTTTTCACCTGAGCCAAGGGCTTATTTCAATGAGCCCATTTCACTTTGCTGGCATTAAAGAGGTGCAAGATCTCTCTCTCTCTCTCCGTCTGAGAGACTGAAAGAGAAACACGAGCAAAGAAACATGAGAAAGGTGCAAAGCCAGACTTGTCATATACTATGAGCATGGGTTCGCAACACACTCACAGGCAAGCATATACCGTAGTTTATGGTGCTTGGTCTTTTTGGAAGTGCAATGGCATTGGGAACCAAGCTAAGACTTGTGTAAAAGCCTCAAATCCAGTGTCTTCCATGTGATATTGTGTAGCTTATCAATTGATGCAGTTGCTTCCATTTTACAGAGCCAAGCTTTTAAAGACTGGGTGCCTGAAGTTAGTCTCCTGAATCCATATCCAGCCACCTCCAACTGACTTCAGTAAGAGCTGACGAGTAGTCTGGACTTTTGATGATCAGGGCACATGTTTTCTTGACTTTCCCTTTAACTTGCTCCTGCCCAGGAGGGCTGCAGAAGAAAAGAAGTGTTTCCTAAGTCAACTCTTTTCAGTGTGATTAAAAAGAAGACAATTGAGCGTCCTTTCCCCAAGCGGATTATTGGAAAAGCAATTCTCGCCAAGTCAGCACTGGATAGTTATCATTTCCTTATTTATTCAGTGCACATGATGCCTCAAACTTTTTAATATGTTTTTTAAAAGGCAGTGGAAGAGGTTGGCCCAGAGCTAATGGTATTATAGCTGACGAAGGAGGGCTGAAGGCAGAGTGTGGCTCTTCATTCAATTGCTGAAAGAGGTGTTATAGTGGAGGAGAACTGGCATCTTCTACATGAAAAGCATTTGGGATCAGATGGAAGGCCAGATCCTCAGCTGGTCTCCATCAATGTAACTCTATTGAGCCCAACAAAAAGAAGGATGGTTTAGCAGTTAGGACACTGGACTAGAATTCTATAGACCCATGTTTAAGTCTCACATCTGCTGCAGACTTCCTTAGTCGAGCTAGTTGGTCTACTCTGTGCCTCAGATCTCCTCAGCTGTCCTGGTCTTCAGATGTCTGTAAAATGCGGCTAGCATCTCTCAGGGGTGTTCTGAGTGTTAGATCAGTTAGTGATTATGGTGTACTCTGGGGTGTGGGCCGTGTAAGTAGACAGGCAATGGAACTACGCTGCTTCAGGCTAGCTGAAGATCTGCTCCAAAGCCAACTGGGAATGAGACTTAGAGAGTTGTAGTGATTCATTTATAGTTTCATGGACGTGTATGTGAAGTTAATAGAAACCTTTTCCTTATCCAGATTAAAACTTGGTACAATTGAAATATGAAGCTTTATTGACTAGGCTACACAATCCAAATTTATCCTCTGTGGCAAATTTTAGAGAAATTATTTTGGTGATTAGGATCCTCTATCTCTCCCGTTATTGCAACGGAAGTACTGCATCAAGAATTACAAACCATTTAAAAACACAAATGTGAAGGCTACAACATGTATGCCTTAAATCCATTTCCTAGTTCATAGTAAGATGCCCACGGCTGCAAAATCTTCTGAAAACTGGGCAATACTGGGGACTACTGCACGGCCTCTTGAACAATTATTTCTGTTTTAAATGCACAGTGTCCTTGGAGAACAAAATGGATTGTTGCACTGTAGCGGGGTGAACACCCACTCCTGCCCTGAAGGGCTTGAAATCAGCCCTGAAGGAGGGCTGCAGGGGTTAAAAACTGGGCTGATTAGGGGAAGCAGCTGCAGTTGGTCCATGCCCCAATCAGGCCCATCTGGCCCCTATGAGAGGCAGTGAGCCAGGAGCCTAGATACTCTCTCTCTGCATTCAGAGAGAGAAGGGCCTGGCTGCAGGGAGCTTAACCAGACACCTAGATTGGGAGCAGGGCTGGGAAAAGGGCCAGAGGAGCTGAGAGCTCCGGCCTAGGAAAGCCCCAGGCTGCAGGCCTGGCAAAGCCTAGGAGTAGGGTTTCAGGGGGCAGCCCACAGGTAGGCAGAGGCAGCAGGTCCGAACCCCTTTGCCTGTGATGAATGGCTGATACTGCAGTCTGCCCCAGTGAACGGGGCTAGATGGAGACTGGGCAGTAGTCAAGACTGAGGCGAAGTGGGGGTAGTGGGTGGGGATTCCCTTGGGAAGGGGAGATTCAGAACTGTGTGGTTACTGCCAGGGGGCACCCAGAGAAAGGCGTACCGGGGTCCTGGGAGGGACACGGGGCCACTGGCAAGGCGGATCACCAGCCTGCAGGGGGCGCTCCAGGATGCTGGAAGAGCTAATTCCCATGGATGACCAGCAGGCGGTGCCGCAGGGGTGAATCCGCATTGTTACATGCACATATAATGATACACCTGACATGGAATAAAAGAGACAAAGAATTTCCAATAAAAACATGGCTTCCTCCATTAGTGAGAGATGTTCTCTATCAAATTCCGCTGTCAGTAACACTAGTTTATCTGACAGCAGAATTTTTCCTGATAGCTGTAATTTTTTTAATAATAGGGTGAGCTCCTGCTCTCTTTGAAGGCAATGGAATTTTTGCCATTGACTTCATGGAAATCCAATCCAATCCTTATCACATCCAATCCTTCTCTAAATGTGTATAACTCCCAGTCCCAAGGAATTGACTGGATAACAGTGAATAGCACTTAGACACCATGGTCATGGGTACTACCTATGATAGATTGGGTAGATAGTGAGATTTTGTACCAATTTTATAATTTGTTGGACTGAATTCAGCTCTCATGACACCAGTATAAATCTGGAGTAACTTGATGAATACTCTGGCATAATGACAGCAGAGTTTGTTCCACTAGGTTTGTAATATGCTGCCCTCCATCCAGCAGGCTGCACAGTCTTTGGTTATAGTCCATCTACAAATGCTAAACTAGCCACAGAATGGTTCCCCTCTGGTCTCTCTGAACATCATAGAAACATGGTGAGAAATAACAGAAGACACTAATAACAAAAATGGTTAGAAGAGTTATGGACTCCAGATAAAGACAGTTCCTTGGTTAGCATCAATACCTGCTCGCACACCCACATTAATGCCTCTCAGATTGAACTTGCTATGCATCTTGCTTCAATAAAGCAAAAGCTTGACCAAGGGTAAGACTTCTTCATTTGAACTATACCTTTCTCTCTTAATAGGAGACCTAAAATATACTGGGCCAAATGGGCCAGATCAGCATATCTCCAATATTGTGAGTAATCGTAGAATGGCTAGGTGGGTGCAAATCCACAGAAAGAGGAGAAATCCCAGGGCCTGGTATGGCTAGAACATGGTCCTAAGGATACATCTACTCTGCAAAGAAAAACCCGGGACATCGAGTCTCAGAGCCTGGGTCAATTGACTTGGGCTTGGGCTGCAGGGCTAAAAATAGCAGTGTAGACATTCCCACTTGAGCTAGAGCCCAGGCTCTGAGACCCTCTCCCCTGGCCAGATTTCAGAGCCTGGGCTCCAGCCCAAGCCTGAACATGTATGCTGCTATTTTTAGCTCCACAGCCTGAGCCCCAGGGGTGCTGGAATGGGGGAGGGCAGAGAGCCATGGCCCCCCACATTTAAAAGTGGCTATGCCCTCCCACTTTTTACCAGCCATATGGGTGAGCAATGGGGGGAGGGGGCAGAGAGGAGTGAGACAGGGACAGGATCTTGGCTGGGAAGAGGTGGCTCAGGAGTGGGGCCTCAGGGGGAAGAGGTGGTGGGGGGGCTGGGCCTTGGAGGAAGGGGTGGAATGAGGGCGGGACTTGGGGCGAAGGTGTGGTATGGGGCGGGGCCTCAGGGGGCGGTGCAGGGGCGGAGCCTTGGGAGGGCAGTGCAGGGCAGGGTGGGCAGGGCCACAGTTCAGGCTCCTGTGGCCCCCTCGCTTTTAGGGCACTTCCGCCGTTCCTGCTGAGCCCCCTCTCAGACTCGGCACCATGGATTTTCTTTTGCTGTGTAAACGTACCCTGAGTTTCCTCTTGCACATCACAGAAATTCTGTCTGTTTCGGGTCAGCTCTCCACCATGTCACTGAATAACGCAACACTTTACAAGTGAAAGAGAACATCATAATGAAGCGGTACAGAGGCTTTGCAATGGAATGGCAAACTCAACCTGTCTGGCTTTTCTCTTCCTGGTATGGCAGTGACTGCTTTAATGGGAACTCTCAGTGTCAGTTCGGACACATATTTTAACCTGCCTTCTAACAATAGCTTGCAAATGCCACGTATTTCTACAATTACATTAGGGTTGTATACTGCCCTCTTTGCTGACGTTGAGAAGTACGTTACTCTGTGAGTAGTCTTACTATGTTCAGCTAGGCTAGTCATGCAGTAAGGCTCTACCAATGTGAATAAGTAGCAGAATCTGGCTCTTATTTGAGGATCGCCTTTAGAACATAAGAACGGCCATACTGGGTCAGACCATCTAGCCCAGTATCCTGTCTTCTGACAGTGGCCAATGCCAGGTGCTTCGGAGGGAATGAACAGAAAAGGCAGTCATTGAGTGATCCATCGCCTGTCGTCCACTCCCAGCTTCTGGCAAACAGATGCAAGCGACACTCAGAGCATGAGGTTGCATCCCTGCCCATCCTGGCTAATAGCCATTGATGGACCTATCCTCCATGAACTTACCTAGTTCTTTTTTGAACCCTGCTATAGTTCTGGCCTTCACAACATCCTCTGGCAACGAGTTCCACAGGTTGACTGTGCGTGGTGTGAAGAAATATTTCCTTTGGTTTGTTTTAAACCTGCTGCCGATTAATTTCATTGGGTGACCCTAGTTCTTGCGTTATGTGAATTTGCCTTTATCACACACACATCCAGTGTCATGGATGGTAAATGTATGTACATATCCCGGAGAGAACAGATTCATAAAAGGGTTGGTTGAATGTGAGAGTGCATGGAGAACAGCATTACTTGCTCGCTAATGTAGTCAGTGCATGTTCCTGTAGAAAGAAGAGTTAAGCTGACCTGTTAATTTACAGGCAAAATAGAGGCAGTCTTTAAACACTTCACAAACTAACCTCTTGATCTCAAGCCTGACAAGGAGTAAATAAAGCTCGGTTCCATCTTAATTACAAAACAGCAGTGGAATCAAAGCGATAAAATGAGAGACGGAGCAACAGCAACGGCGCCCTTTGTGAAGGAGAAAACCTAGAAGTGCCTCTCAGCCTCCCCATTACGAGTGCTAGATGGAGAATGTTTTGATGCAGGAAGGATGCTGAGCTAAGTTTCCTAAGTAATTAAAAACTAAATGCAGCGCTCACAAAAACCTCTGCCTTGGCGGAGAGCCTGAGGGCTTACTGCATTGGGTAAGAGTGGGAGAAGGGGGAAGGGGAAGCAGAATAATGGCTCGGCGAGCTTCCTGGAAAGGAGGGACAAATCACAAGTGGGTTGTCGTGTTTTGTGCATGTGCCACTGCAGCTTGTGTGGCACACTGCCTATGGGCACTCTGCATTTGTCCACGTTAAACACCTCAACAACAGATTTCACTTAGAATAGGGATGTGTGAGCTGGCTCATTTAGGGATGGATGGTAGCCTTGTTTTATGTGTGAGGCCCCAGCACCCTGCATGGTTAAATAAAATATAATATAATACCTGGAGATATACCTATCTCATAGAACTGGAAGGGACCTTGAAAAGGTCATTGAGTCCAGCCCCCTGCCTTCACTAGCAGAACCAAGTACTGATTTTGCCCCAGATCCCTAAATGGCTCCCTTAAGGATTGAACTTACAACCCTGGGTTTAACAGACTAATGCTCAAACCACTGAGCTATCCCTCCCCCCTTCATTGGGTGTGGGGCACCAGAGGCAGCAGACCTATCATGAAGCCACATAGGCTCATTCAAGGATCCAAGGGGCTGGCATGGCAGCTTGAGCACCTGTGCAGCACAGAATGTTCAAAGTGCTGTGTTAGGGCTGGAAGCACATGCCAGCTTCACACTTGAAAGTGAGAATATTAACCTCCTATGCATGAACCCGTCTGGCTGAATGTTGCATAGCCTGTCTTATATGTCTAATCCAGACACTGATCTGGGGCTGTACAGACCGGCCTAATCCTCACCATGCACTATTGCAAAAGGGCCTATATTTGCCAGCCTCATAAACGCTTATGCAACAGCTATAAAAGAGAAATTCATATTCACACTTTCAGGCCTACTGCATGTGTAAATCAGGCACTTGTTTCCAGGTGCTGTTATGGACATGGGAGTGGACAATACTGTCATCTTAACTAGCATGGTCATAGGAAGTTAAAATAAGCATCAAGAAGAGGCCAAAAATTGTTTAAACACACAGCTACAACTTCCAAACTGTTCTTATAAATGGAGGTATCTTTTTCTTAAAAAACAAACAAACAAAAAAAAACAAGCCCCCTCCCAAAAAAAGAAACTGAAACTGACCATCAATTACGACAGGCAATTTCACAGTGCTGAAAGCAATTATGAGCCAAATCAGCTTGGAGAAAAAAATTAAACAGAAAAATGTGAATGATAATTGGAAACTGCTTAAGAATATTTTTCTAAATGCCCCCCAAAAGCCACAATCCCGCAGCTGAGAAAGGTTAGGTCAGTTTAAAAAACCAGCCTGGCTTAGAAGGGAAGTGAAATGACTATATAAAAAAATAAAAAATACATATGTAACAGATGGAGGAAAAGAGAAATTGATAGTAATAATATAGTAGAAGCTAGGAATTGTAGAAAATTGATAAGGGAAAGAAAAGGACATGAGGAGAACTCTATAACTAGCAAAACTAAGGACAATAAGAAAGATTTTTGAAGTACATTAGGAACAAAATGAATTGTAACAATTATATTGGTCCATTAATAGATGGAAATGGTAGCATTGTCAATAATAATGCAGAAAATGCATAGAAGTTCTATAAGGTTTCAGAGTAGCAGCCGTGTTAGTCTGTATCCGCAAAAAGAACAGGAGTACTTGTGGCACCTTAGAGACTAACAAATTTATTAGAGCATAAGCTTTCGTGGACTACAGCCCAATTCTTCGGATGCATATAGAATGGAACATATGCATCCGAAGAAGTGGGCTGTAGTCCACGAAAGCTTATGCTCTAATAAATTTGTTAGTCTCTAAGGTGCCACAAGTACTCCTGTTCTTTTTGCGGATACAGACTAACACGGCTGCTACTCTGAAACCT
>NC_048301.1:12023040-12048944 GCF_013100865.1 Trachemys scripta elegans | reverse complement strand
GCAAGGTGGACGTTTCACTTAGGGCACAAAACATCCTTGCACCCGCCCTGCCTGGGTTAGTGTTTAGTGGTCAGGATACAATGGAGGCCAAATGCTACAGGAGCAGGTTAAGCTCCAGCAGGGAAAGCCGTGAGGCCTAGCCAACAAGGGAACTACAGTGGGCCCTAAGAGGGATGGAAAGGCTCTTAGTTTGAAGATTTGTTTGGACTTTCATTTGGACTTGGTCATGCTGCCCCATACGGGGTTTAGACTTTTAGCCACAGAATACCCAGAGGGGTAGTTGGGAGTAGACACAGGCTGAGAAAGGACATTGCAGGCTGGAAGGCAGGGCTGGCTCCAGGCACCAGCTTAACAAGCAGGTGCTTGGGGCGGCCAAGGGAGAGGGGCGGCACCTGTGGCAATTCGGGGGCGGCAGGTCCCTCACTCAGAGCCGGCTCCAGGCACCTGCTTCTCAAGCAGGTGCTTGGGGCGGCCGCTCTGGAGAGGGGCGGCAGGTCCAGGTATTTGGCGGCAATTCGGCGGATGGTACCTCACTCCGCCTGGGAGTGAAGGACGACCCGCCGAGTTGCCGCCGCAGCTCGCGATCGCGGCTTTTTGTTTGTTTGTTTTTGTTTTGGCTGCTTGGGGCGGCCAAAACCCTGGAGCTGGCCCTGCCCTCACTCCCTCTAGGAGCGAAGGACCTGCCGCTGAACTGCCGCCGCCCATCGCGGCTTTTTTTTTTTTTTTGAATTGGGGCGGCAGAAATGCTGGAGCTGGCCCTGTCGGAAGGAGAGCCCAGTAGGGGGTGACAGAGATGGGGGCCTCATGCAAGGCTGTGACCGGAGATGAGGGGGTGTCCACAAGATGCGGATGTGTTACTACAAGAATATAAAATATAATAAAAATGTGTATCTAGAATGGAACTAAAATAAGTGCCAGGCATTCAGGGGGATCTAGAAGTGGTTATGTGCAGTGATGGTTGATATGTTATATTCTTACAGGCAACCCATAGGGAGTAGTAAGCTGCTTATACTTATTATGGATTTTGTATGTCTAATTTTGTACTAAGTTAATTTTATTTTCACTAAGAGCTGCAGTAGCCTGCTGTTTATTACTGTGTCTTCACCAGTGAACTGTTACACTTTATCTGCAAATAAGTGGTTTCTGGTAACACGATCTGCATAAATATTGGTCAGCCTTTTTATTCAGTTTGCTGTACTTCGAGTGTAGCAGTAGTTTGAGCGACTCCCTTGTTGAATGCCTGCTAGTGATCTTTACTATGGGCCTGTGAATTGTCTGTATACAAATTAGGAGTTTGTGAAAGCCATTATAATGACTTCAAAATCCCACTTAGTTCAAATAATCTTGAAATATATCTTTAGAATCCAAAACTCTGCTTTGTTTACTCTAGATCTTACGCTCCAAACTGAAATGTAATAACTATGTGCTATATTGTTACCGTCCGGAGATTCTTTTATTAGAATATCAGTAACGTATTATTTGACATTATAGGTTATTTTATCATGTAATTTACCATCTTAATGTGATATTTATATTGATCGCTGCGGTGTGGTGTAGAAACAGCATTTCGTAGGCTGTAGCTGGCCAATCCAGTACAATGGAGCTGTAGTTACAACAGGCACTGAGCTACGGAAGCATGCACTGTTGCTGCATAAACACATCCAAGTTCCTGTTTAGGCTATTGCGTTAAATCGCTTACATTTGGCTTATGTGTGGTATGCTCAGTCTAAGTACTTTTTCTCTCTCTCCTTGCAAGTGGAAACTTAGTAACTGGTTGGATATTTACCATAAACACTCTATTTCACCTTGTTTTATAGCCATTTTATCCCAATGTAGTTTTTTCCTATTACAATACTTTATATTTGTCATTGTGCACAAGACGGTGCTGGTCTATCCTTATCCACGGGATGCTAAACACTTTACCTCTGCGCAAATGTTCACTCGGGAGTGGGGGTTTGTTCAACAGAACCATTGTTGTCCTTGAATCACTCTGATGGATCTGCACTTCCCTTCTATTCCTGGTTGGGCCACTGGCTGGCAGGGAAACCTTGGTGAAGCCACTTCCTCACTCTGTGCCTCAATTTCCCCATCTGTAAAATTGGGATAATGATACCGACCTCCGTTGTTAAAGTGCTTTGAGATCTACTGATGACAAGCACTGTATAAGAGCTAGGCACTAATTATAATTATTATTGTTTATGCCCAGTAAGCTGTTTAAAATCTTCAGCGGATGTGGAAAAAGAGCAAAGATGATTCTTTCTTTTAACATTTACATCAGCTGAGGTTCTGAGCCTTCATGTGAACCCATTCTTTTTTCTCCGGATCTTCCTGTTTTGACTTTCATCTTTTCCCTCTTTTGCATGGACATAAGACCAGCAGCAACTGAAAAGTGACATGTATCTGGGCCCTTGTGTATGGCTTTTCTCTCTCTGCTCCCAGGAAGGTGTTGCTGCTATTATTTTTGTATTACAGCACCAGCCAGTGGGCCCCGGTCAGTTTTTGGGACTCATGGTGCCGAGTGCAAGTTGGTGTAGCTCCATTTACTTCAGTTTACACCAGCTGAGGGTCTGGCTCCGTCCCTACAGGAGTTCACAGTCAGAACAGAGATAAGACACAATGACGGGGGAATGTAGGACATAAAAGAAAAGATTCCCCTTGTTTTGTCCCAGACCTCTCTATTGTGTCTCGTGGCTAATTATATTCCATGCCTGCCCTCACTGTAACCTGACCTCCCACTTGTACCATCTTTCTTCTACAAACAGCACTGTTAATTTTGATGAGGCAGAAGCGAATCCTCGGATGTGTCCTTGCTTTCAGGGTTACATCAACTGTCTACCAAACAGGGAGTTGTTCCCATTTAAAGTGTTACCAGGAACCCTTTGAGCACATGGACTGGGGACAGAAGAAGAGGTGGAACGCAAGCCTTTTAATTGCCCATTGTACTTACTCAAAGGAGCTTTCTTTAGGGGGGCCATGACTTTCTTCATCTTGTATTTCAGGCTGACATCCCTTTTGCCATTACGTCTGATCACCTTATGCCAGTGTGCTTCAAACACTCTCTGGGCGCATCCTGTGACTGGCCGAGTGGAACTGACAGTCTCTTTGGGGTGGAGGGTGGGGGGGTTGACATTAATGCTGCTTCATGGGCTAGACGCTGAAGAGCATCGGTGGCGTGATGTACACGTCTGCCTCTTCCCAGGAGATTTAAAGTGTCAGCTAAGCAATGTTTTCCTAGCTGCACTGGCCTGGAGACTGGAAGCCAATAGTCACTCCTTAAACACAAATTCTCTTCCCCGTATGGCATCACAGCGTTGCCATCTGAGCAACAGGGTTTGCTGAGTTCTTTATTGTTTGATAATGAACATATGTACATATATTTTACTCTACAAACATGCTGCTAATAGCCTAATTAATAGTTCTGTTGCCTCATCTAACACTTTAAAGTTTGACTATCCTATTTCTGCTTCCATCATTGTAACCGTGAACTGTGAGCTGTGGGTCACAAGTCAGGGGTACAGAAGCCTTAAGTGAAGAACCTCTCAGGAGGAAATTATTGGGGAACCCATAAAATGACATCAGGAACGGTGCGGAATTCTTTAACGTGCCTACTGCAATGGTACTTAGTTCTTATATAGTGCCTTCAAGTCTGTCGTTTGGGTTCTGTGTTTGTACAGCACCTAGCTCCAAGATGTCCGGGCCTATGACTAGGGCCTAGGTGCCACTGCAATCTAAATAGTAAGAGGGAGGCAGCTATGAGGACATGCTGGCTTCTCTAGCCTGACAATCCAGAAGAGTCACTAGTGCAGCACGAAGCTGAGCAAGCAACCAGAGTGGCTCTGAGGGGCTGTTTTAAGAAGCGAAGAACTAGATTGGGCTAGCCCAGGAGGAAGTTCTATCAAAGTGGAGAAGCCAGTCAGCAGAGGAGAAGGACCAGTACAAGGCTGGCCAGGACGGAGGGGGCTGAACCAGAGTGTGTCCGTTCTAGCAGGAACAAGACTAGATATGCTCAACCAGACAGGAAAAGGTGGGCCAGACTGAAGGTGTCTGGGAATCATAGAAATGTAGGGCGGGGCCTCGAAATCATCAAATCCAGCCCCCTGTGCTGAGGTAGGACCAAGTAAACCTAGACCATCCCTGACAGGTGTTTGTCCAGCCTGTTTTTAAAAACCTCTCATGATGGGGATTCCACAACCATTCATGGAAGCCTATTGCAGAGCTTAACTACCCCTTATGGTTAGAAAGGTTGTCTAATATCTATCCTAAATGACCCTTGCTGCAGATTAAACCCATGACTTCTTGTCCTACCCTCAGTGGACATGGAGAACAATTGATCCCTGTGCTTTTTCTAACAGCCCTTAACGTATTTGAAGACTGTTACCAGGTACCTCTCCTCAAGACTAAACATCGGTCAGAGTTTCTAAACCTTCTGTCCTTTTTGTTGCTCTCCTCTGGATTCTCTCCATTTTGTCTACATCACTCCTAAAGTGTCGCACCTAGAACTAGACACAGTGCTCCAGCTGACACCTCACCAGTGCTGAGCAGAGTGGGACAATTGCCTCCTATGTCTTACATTTGTCACTCCCATTAATACACCTCCGTACGATATTAGCCTTTTTCACAACTGCATCACATTTTTGACCCATAATCAATTTGTGATCCAGTGTAACCCCCAGATCCTTTTCAGCAGTACTACTATGTAGGCAGATATTCCCCATTTTACAGCTATGCATTTGATTTTTCCTTCCTACGTGTAGTACTTTGCACTTGTCTTTATGGCATTTCATCTTGTTGATTTCAAACCCATTCACTAATCCAAGTTGATTTGGATTCTAAAAGTGCTTGCAACCCCTCCCTGCTTGGTGACAGGAACTAATGTTCGTAAGTTTCTGAGGAAAACGTGGGTGAAGGGAGACTCAAGGACACCTCGGCTGGACATCTTTGGGAAAGCTGTGCTAGTGGGAACTCTGAATCTAAAGACGTAACCAGAGACATTACATCAGTGCCACAGTCACTCAGTTAACAGCTCCCAAAGCACCTAATAAATTGGGCAGCGTTCATATAATGGCCTCGATCCTCAGCTGCAGCTCCCCCGCTGGTGCTGTACAAATGACAGACAATCGTTTCAAGCACTACTCCGTTCTTCAGCTGCACAGAAACCACCTCTGTTACACATATTGGGCAAGACGGTAGTTTTAAGCCACTGCCCACATTGGTGGTGGTGGTGGGGGGGGGCTGAGGGGTGAGCTGGGTTTGCACATTGATGGTTGTTCCCAGAAACAGTGTGCGTGAGGGCATTGGGAGCCCTGGGGCATGCCAATCTGAGGGGTCCCCACGACAGATTGCAGCAGCCATAGCCACTCCAGCTTTGCTGGCTGGTGTGTAAGGGAGCAGGCCCCACCTACCTTCTTTGGGGGAGTGTAGCGTCACTCTGGGCGAGATGTCCTCAGTCAGCGTGTGCCTGGAATGCAAGGTTCAGGACCTGAGCTGAAATTTTCCATGCTGGGTGTCTGTCTGTCGCTGAATTATCTGGGAAAGTTTCAGCCAAAACAGTTCAGCCATTTCCAAGAATGAGAATAGGGAAAAAGGCATTGGTCTGCCTGTGTTAAATTCTTATAGCTGTTGTGTTGAGATGCTCAAGCGCTTCCGAACTTGGCAGCGGGGACTTGAACTTTGGCAGGGAGGTTATCCTGGTGGCAGGGAACTTGCTTTCCTGGAGACAAGCCTCTGAAATGTGGCCAAGCCTCAGAAAAATCACAGTTCACACACGCTCAGTAGAAGTTTGTTAGGCTTTGTTAGAGACTGGCAGCCCTGGTCTCCGGACATTCTCCATACACTGAGCATGGCCCATATCTCACAGCTCCTTCATACTGACTGGATGTTGCATACCCCATCCCCACAGTGGACCGAGCATGTGCCATCGGAAGGCTGCAGGGACTGAGCAGGGCTTTTCTTGAAATTGTTCCTCCTGGCTGCTGGGGGCCACTGGGTCTCTAGGTACCAGAACTGAGAGCAGGAAGACTGTCTCTTCTGTGCCCTCAGTGCTTCCTCACCCCCACCTTAGCAGCCAGCCAGTGAAGAGGAGACAGAAAAGCAGCCTGAGTGACTTGACTGCAGAGGGGAGGAGTGAGGAGTGAGAAGGGAGGTGGGGAACAGGGATAGATTGGAAATAGAGGAGCACAGAGACAGGCTGCAGGGATGTGAGAAGCAGGGTCTAGGCTCATTCCAGAAACTGGATCTGAACCCAAGATTCCTGAGTCTCAACATTCCTCTGCTGTCTAGCAAATGGCTATGTGTCTCTCTTCCCCCTCTAGTGACTGGCCCACGTGGAGAATAACAACCTACTGCTGCTACCAGTTACTCAGTTAGCTGTGGATCTAAAGGGTCCAAACATGATGATGACCCATGTGATTAATATGGCTCCATATGATAGAATTTTCTATTTTTTTCAGTTTGCTTTTTTAAAAAAATTAGGAAATGTTATTGGACCCCACCTCCCAACCTCTTTATATTAAAATAAGATTAAGGCTGTAAAGTTAAGCACTTAAGTTAGGAAATGCCAGATTTAAGGTTGTCTGTGCAATCTTAATTTGGCCTCCTATATGATACAATTGTTAATGGCATGATCACATACTGCCTTTTTCACAGGACCCCACCTCATTCTGTGACCAGAGTGGATAGTGCTCTGGAAATGAATCCGAGTTGTGTGCTGTTCAAAGCTGTTGTCTGTAGAACCCCTGCCTTGCTTGTCGTAGACAAATTAGAAGGTGTGTGGATGCAGGGGCTTGCAAGAAGAGAAAGGATGGTGTCATGATGAATGCAGTTGAATGTTGCTCTGGGGAATTGAGTTCTGCCTCTTCCAGGAGTTCCCACATGATGGGAGAGTCTCTTGAACCAAACTTTTCACAGGTGGTCACTAATTGTGTGTTCCTCATTTTCTGGGTGTCTGATTTGAAATGCCTTGGGCCTGATTTGTAGAAGTGCTGAGCGCTCACAGCTGCAACTGAAGTCAATGGGAGCTGTGCTTTGAACATTTAAGGTGCTGTAAAAATGCAAATTGCTCTGAAAAATCAGGCCCTTGGAGTCTCAAGATGGTCACCCAAAATTAGTGGTCGCTTTTGAGAATGTTGGCAATGCTGTGCTTCAGTTCCCCATCTGTGAAATGGGGCCAACAATATCCTCTTACAAATCACGGGTGATGTAAAGAGAGATTTATTCATTAGTGTTTGTGAAACACTTAGAGTATCATAGAAAACCCCACAAAGAAATACTAATTGTGGATTCAGTGCAGGGTTTGAACAATGGGTAGTAAAAACGGCCTGGGGCCACACATTGAAGGATAAGCATGAAGAGAAGTAATGAATAATTCAGGGAGAGCCATCTGTCCTGTACACTGAATGAGGCAGGGGTCCTGTAGAAAACACGTAGCATGCGATCATGTAATTAAAGACGGTATCTGAATGCATACATGCAAGGGGGCTGCATGAAGGTTGCACAGGCAAGCTGAATTCTGGTATTTTCTATCTTTTGAGTGCTTGACTTTGCAATCTTTACATTCTCCTAATGTAGCTAATTTTTGATGTAATAAATAGAAGGCAGCCGTGCGCATTCAGATACACCTGACATCTCTTTGAAATGGAGTCAAATGATTTATACCATAATCAAATAACTGGAAAGGAAGTAATTTATTATAAACTGTAGAAATGGACTAGAAACCCATAGACCACCATGCACCCATTTCTATGAATGAGTTATTGCTGCTCTAAATTTCAATAGTGCTACACCCACCTCTCTGGGATTAATGAACTCATGTTTTCTAGAGATTATACTAACAAATGTGTCAATTCAATGTTGCAGATGGATAATGCTTTGCCAGCGAAGCCTGATAATACTTGAAATGGGACATCAGATGGAATGGGAGGGACAGTATCTGGGGAATATCACAGAAAGTTCTAAAATATGGCAGCGCTGCAAACAGAAGCATGGCGACAATGTGATTATAGAGGAATCGCATCTCATGGGAGCTGGGAGGCTGATTATGCAATAAGAGCCATGATGATACTAGCAAATTCTGAAATCTTTGTCAAGACAGAAAAAATAGTTGCAGACGTGCTTGGGTAGCAGGAGCAGGGGCAACACTACATAATATACAACACCATCCAGGACACCCTTGATTTAATTAGAAAATCTATTGTGAAATGAGCTGTTTCCCCTCCTAACTGGTCTCGTTGGGCAGAGTGGTCAATTTCTAGACAACAGAAGTTGGAGATTGGAACACCCGGACTGTTTAATGTTTGGTGTGGAGCTGTGGGTGAAGACTGCACCACCAGGGGGAGCAAGATACCATTTTTTAAATTTAATCATAATCCCAAACCCATGTATTTACTTTAGGGTACTTCCAGAGAAAAACTAGACATTAAAACCAAGATCCTATCAAGGATTCTGTTAGATCACATCCTAGTTAGTGTAATTTTGCTCCCACAGCTGTGTGATTGGTGGAGAGACTGGAAATTCAATTTGTCACTATTAAAATATGCAGAACGGTAAATATTATGGCGAAAACCTCCTTAGACTACTGTGGGGAGACTTTCAATGCAAATTGTGCTCCTAAATCCCTTAGGCACATCTGAAACTCTCCCCATGAGGATACTAGGGGGATTGCTACATCACTTGGGCTGTGCAATGTGATGAAGGCAATAAGCAGAGGATGGGTAATAATATCTAATTGGGACTTGCTAAATTTAGTAAAGCAAGGTGAACAGCTGGGGAGTGGGATTAAAACTCAACCCCTATCCCCAGTGAGACAGTTGACCGAAGGGTGAGACAATAATGACCCACTTTCAAAAGGCAGTGGATCAAGGTGGATTGATTTAAATCACCAATTTAAATAATGATTTAAATCAGCAAGCAGGAAACCGCAATTTAAATAAATTGATTTTAATTGAGTTTTGCATTTGTACTTTATAGTTATTTTCCTAAAGAAAATGATTCTCATTGGTAACCATTAAAACATGTTGATTTCCAAGTAAATATAGTATTTACATTAAATTTGGTGCTTCTTTTTGGTAACCAGAAGGATACACTACAGCTGCACACATTTATTTAAGCAATTATACAATTTAACTTACATTTATTCAAATTCTTAATTTTTCTATTTTTATATGTTAGAAATTGGTTAGTGATGCATTTTTTAATTACAAGATGGTGATTAATCTCGTACTTGTGATTTGTATCCAAGCTTTATTTGGATGCACATTCAAATTAAATTAAGAATGCACAGAAAAAGTATTAATTTTTGTAATAAAATAAAACTACCTTCCATGTGCTGGATACATAAGAACAAAAATGTATAAAAAGGTGTTTTGAATTTCAAACCAACTCATTTATTAAACAAAGGAAGTATTATCTGTAGTTAGTGATGTAACTGACTGACTTTGGTCACCAAGTTCTTCAAGATTTTAGAATTAGTAGAGCTCATCCTCTCTCACCAAGGCTTTATTCATAGATTGGAAAAGGGAAAACAAGCTTTCATGCTTTTTTCAATTCCCAATCGGTTTCTTAACTTTGAATGAACTAGTCAGTGTACTGAACTAGTTGACTAAACAGAAATGAAAAGATATTCTCTCTGCACCTGCGGAAAGAGGCTTCTGCAGTCAAAAGTTGGTTTAGGGCTTCAACAAACTCTGGATCCGGGTGCTTTCCACCAGGTCAGTGATCTGACTTTCTTTAAAATTGGGTAGCAAATATGTACTGCTTAATATCATTATTTGTATTTAATTTAAATGATTTTAATAGATTATGATAAGTTTAGGCCTGCACACAAACTGTCAATTTCAAATTTAATTTTAAATAGGTTTATTTCTCATTTAAATTTACAAAAATCGGATTTAAATTTAAAAAATCAATTTTTTAAAAAACATCAATTTTTATCCACCCTGCAGAGTATTGAGCATGTACATGTGCATGTGCACATCTGTGTGCACAGTTACTGCATGCACAAATGGAGAAAATGTAAGTGCAGGTCTTGGCGCATGCAAAGCAGTCAGTGCTTAAACATTTTTCTGCCTGCACAAATTCAAGTGAATGTGGACTTTTTGCCCCCATTTTTTAAAAATGGCCTTAATAGGATATATTTTAAATGAGATTGGATGTGAGGTTTTGATGGAAAAAGATCTCTGTTCCATAAGGGTGAAAAAAAGCAGTCAAATAGCCTGCCAAAAGAGGCAGAAAGCACTAGTCTAAATCAGTAATGCCACCAATGGAATGGATCTGTTAGTGTCCACCTCCAAATCCTCCATGGAAAGGCATGGTATAAAATGGCCTTGATCGAATTCCATAGAGTTGCACCTATTTACGTCACCTGGGGATCTGGCTCAGGGAGAATTCCACAAAGCACTCATACTTCAGAGAGTCCAGGGGGAGAGAGACTAAAGCTCTCTTCTCTCAGACCCTTGGGACATAGACATAACTCCCGTCTTCAGTGAAGATGGCAATCTGCCTGACTGGGGGGTTGGGAGAGGTGTCTTGAAATCAAACAGACAAGATCTCCGACCTATGCCATGAGAGCTACAGGCTTTTTTCTGTGAATTGTGGTTGTGAAGTCTTAGCAAATGTGCTACAGCCTCAACTAAAGTGATCATTACTGACCAGGTGGGTTCATTAAGGTCCATCTTATTTCTGAAACAGCCACTGCAGCTTCGGGACACTGCTGTGGCCGTCTCAAGAGCTGCAAAGAGCTTTTGGTAAAACCGACGAGAGCTTACTGGCGAATCTACCTGGGGGTATTACTGCAAGTGGGGCACAAGAGGGCCCTTGAACTCCTGTGAATAGGAGTTTATCTTGCTTAGGAGAGGTTGAGGGGTGTATACTTCTATTTGCCCGTTTTTCTCCCCAGATGGCCATTACCTCATTCCAGTGGGGTAGCCAATTATTTTCCTGTGAGCTGTCCAGTGAGACTCCGGGAACTACCAGTCTGGAGCACCTGGGAGATGTCCTGTTGGGGGAGCATGAGGATATGTGTGCACGTTCCTGCAGAATCCCCTGCCTTTATTATGGGGGCCAAGCCCTCTTTAATTTTTCATCTTCATTTGTGCCTTTTTGTGGCTCAGTGACTTTGAAGGGGAGATAACTTTTCCAAGTGGACAGGATACAGCCTAAGAGACCAACTGGGGAGAGGGGGAGAAAGAAGAAGGGAGGGGGGAATCTTTTCTCCAGCCCAATCAATTGGACAGGGAACCTAAATGAAGGGAGTCCATCCATAACCTAGGGAGAGGTGGTGAAGGGCTAGGAGCCTGCTTTAGTGGGATCTGTCTAGAAATACTTCCTCCCTTATCTATGAGTGTCAGCAGGAGTTTTTGCATGGGTTATCGCCTGGGGTTATAGAGTCTTTCTATTGACTTCAAAGGGCTTTGGATCAGGCCCTGTATGAATAGAGGGTGAGGGTTTTATAGTGATATACAGAAGAACAAATGGTGGATACTGCTATGTAGCTAACACTATTCTTAGGCTTTTATTTCATTAAGTTCCATGAACTCTGTGCCTCGCTCTGAATGTAAGTTGGGGAACCTCATAGTTATAAAAATATTGGATGGGCCATGGCTTCGTTACCTGAAAAAACCACCACTCTTATAGGTGTCCAGTATCAAAGGTTTCACCTGTTTAACTGGGAAAGAGGGTCCTCGTGTGTTTGTTACTTGTTTGCAGTGGCAGTAAGACTCCTGCCATAAAGGATCAGAGGACAGAGAAGTCTCCGTCGGGTAGACAGAATGAGTCAGATACAGGTCCATATAAAGATCATACTGTAGGTCACCTCTGAGAACACCCATGTACCAGTCCACTGGCCTGGTTACTCTCAAGTGGCACCAGCGTCCACTTTTAGAGTTGAGGAAAGGGAGAGTAAATGGAGATACAGGGACTCTAACCAGATACTGAAGAGATGAAAAGGAGTCTATGCATATGACTTCATTATCACAATGAAGAATCCAAATGCCTCCGAGCCCTCTTTACAATGGATATTGTTCAGGGATCGAAATTCTGATTGAGCTTTAAGTGCAGTTATTATTAGAAAAGAGGCCTTGTAGAAATAGCATCTCGGGGGTTTCATATTTATTCACAGACTACCTCGTTACTTTCCCAAGTGAAAAGTCAATTTTTTTGTTTGCAAATTGCCAGTAATACAAATTCAACCTGGAATCTGAAAGTCAAGCGGGGCTTTCTCTGCTACATACATCACCCCCAGCAACAAAGATCCTCAGACAGTGTAAATTGGCCTACCTCTACTGAAGACGGCAAAGGGCTCAATTCTGTGAGGTGCTGATCACTTCCTAAGAGATGTTGAGAATTCTCAGTTCCCAGTGAAGTCAATGGGAGTTGAGAATGCTCAGCAACTTGTAGGATCAGGCCCTAAATTTGGATTCACAGAGCCAGTTCCTCAGCTGGTGTAAGTTGGCATAACTCCATTGACTTGAAGGGGAACAAGAGCTCTTAGGAGTGATCAGCAACGTGCAGAATCGGTCCCTTTATTGACATGCAGAACAGAATAGCCTGCCCATCTACAACTGTATTGGCTGTAGGAGGAAAAATTGTTTTTGTTGGTGAAAATGAACAGGTGTGACCTGAAAGACCCAAAGGAAGCAAATGTTTGCAGTAACAAGGTGCAATTTTTACTCCCCTGATCGTAACTACTTGTTGAAATAAATGTCAATAAATGTTTTCAGGAAATGATTGAGGGTTTGGACTTAAAGTAGATAACTGCATGCTTTGGATATTTGGAAATACAAGTGATGTGTGCCCTGAAACTACCTCCCTTGTTGGCTTCAGTTAGAAAAGATTTAGAGAGCTGGGAGTTTGTCTTCCTCTGCCTAGGAGAGCACTGCCCCACCTTTGGAAGATGTATGTGCCTTCATGCTCCCTGACTCTGTTGATGACACTCCATTTCCCTCTCCCAGTAGCAGTGCCAAGAATATAAGAAACAAACAAGCAAAGGCCAGTGTCATAAATATAAAGGGAAGAGTAACAACCTTTATGCATGCAGTAATATAAAATCCCTCCTTTACCTGTAAGAGGCTAAGAAGCTCAAATAACCTGGTTGGCACCTGACCAAAAGGACCAGTAAAGAAAGAAGATACTTTCAAATCAGGGGGAGAAGGAAGGTTTCGTTTGGGCTCTTTTGTTTGTGTTCCCTCTTGAGACAAAGAGAGAGACCAAGCAGGTAATCCAGCTCCTTCTGAAATGATACATCTAAAATTACAGAAATTGTAAGTAATAGTAAGGAAATTAGATTATCTTTTGTTTTAGCTTGTGAATTTTCCCTATGTCAAGAGGGAAGTTTATTCCTGTTTTGTAACTTTGAAGTTGAGCCTAGAGGGGAATCCTCTGTGTTTTAAATCTTTTTATTACCCTGTAAATTTACCTTCCATCCTGATTTTACAGAGGTGATTCTTTTTTTAAAATTTTTTTATAATAAAGTTCTTCTTTTAAGAACCTGATTGGTTTTTAGTGTCCTAAAAACCCAAGGGTCTGGTCTGTGTTCACCTCGTTAACCTATTTGGTTGGTATATTATTCTCAAGCCTCCCCAGGAAAGGGGGTGAAGCGGCTTGGGGGAATATTTTTGGGGGAGAGAGGGCTCCAAGTGGCCCCTCCCTGAATGTTTGTTTAAATCACTTGGTGGTGGCAGCAATACCGTCCAAGGACAAGGAAAGGAATTTTTGCCTTAAGGAAGTTTTTAACCTAAGCTGGTGGAATATAAGTTTAGGAGGTCGTTCATGCGAGTCCCCATATCTGTACCCCAGAATTCAGAGTGGGGAGGGAAGCCTGACATGGTGGCAGCGTGGTGGGATCATTTTGAACCAGAAGCACAGACCTCAGGATTTTAAAAACATTTTTTCTTTTTGCTGATTGAAAACCAGGGAGGTTTTTTTTTAAAAAGGACTTTATTTTTTTTTATTTTATTTTTTTAAGCTGAGAGCAGATGGAATTTTTTTTCTTTGCCTGGAGGCAGAGTAGTTAAGTTCCTGCAAGGGAATTCACAAGCTGTTTTTTTTTCTTTCTAGCTCTTGGGTTAGGCGAGGCTAAGCACAGGGAGGTTAGGATGATGGAAAGTGAGGTCCAAAAGAAACTAGAATTAGCTAGATTGGAAGCTGAAGAGAGACAGAAAGAACCTGAAAGACAAATGGCCTTAAAGCACTTGGAATTGGAGGCAGAAACAGCCAGGGAGGAGGCTGCCCATAAAAGAGCCCTGGAGTTAAAAGACAAAGAAATACAGGCCCAGATTTCGGCCCAGATTTTGGCCCAGAAGCATGAACTGGCTGTTATGGAGTTGAAAAGACAGAACCATTCAGCAGCTGGCTCCACTTCCCCAAAAATCCACAAATGGGAGCAACTCTGTCCACAGTATGATGAATCCAGTGATATTTCTGAATATTTCATCACCTTTGAGAGACTGTGCACCCTCCATGCAATTCCTGGAGATCACAAGATGACCATTCTGGTAGCAAAATTGACTGGAAGAGCTCTGGACATATTCAACAAGATGCCTATTGAGGATGCTTCTGACTATGGTAAATTCAAGGATTTGGTTTTAAAACAATTTCAAATTACACCTGAAACATACAGAGTAAAATTTAGAGCCCTTAAGAGAGGGGCTGGATTAAGTAATGTGGCTTATGTAAACCAGATGAAGGATCTGTTAGATAAATGGGTCAAAGCAAGGGGTGTAACTAGCTTTGAAGGAATGTGTGATTTGGTTGTACAGGAGCAGTTCCTGACTATGATCAATGATGATGTAAAACAGTGCTTATGGGATAAGAAAATGGACTCAGCAGAAAGTCTTGCTTCTTATGCTGATCAATACGAGCAGTCCCAGACCGCCAGAGAGGTGGGGCAAATCAGAACAAAATGGGTGGAGGTAGCAGAGAGGAACAACCCCGGTTGCAGTTTGGGCAGATACCAGAAGGGACACCCCGAGACCACACCATACCACTGGGGGCAGCCCAAGGCCCCACCTACACCCCAAGGAAAATCCCAGACACCTTATCGTCCCACCACACCATTCTCCAGCAACCCACCTCGCGCCAGTGACCAGTCAGCTGGGCGATGTTTTAAATGTAACGAGCTGGGGCATGTAAAGGCCAACTGCCCCAAGAACCCCAACAGATTACAGTTCATTGCACCGGGGTCACACCAAAAGTCCTCAGGCCCAGTGGCCTCCCAGATACCCTCAGAGCGAAGGGAAACCGTGAGTGTGGGTGGGAAGAAGGTTGTCACATGGAGGGACACTGGAGCCCAGGTGTTAGCTATCCACCAATCCTTAGTGGACCCCAAATTCATCAACCTAGAGACCCAAGTGACTATTCAACCCTTCAAGTCAAACTCTTTTGACTTGCCTACAGCCAAGTTGCCTGTCCAGTACAAGGGCTGGTCAGAAATGTGGACTTTTGCAGTCTATGATGATTATCCCATTCTTCTGGGAGAAGACTTGGCCCACCATGTGAAGCTAGCCAAGAGGGTGGGAATGGTCACCCACAGCCAGGCTAAGCAAGCCTTCACACGTTGCTCTGTTCCTGAACCTTCTACAAGGGCCCAGTCTGTGTTACCAGAAACTCAGATTGAGGTGGTGGAACCGGACCCCAGGCCAACGTCTGCAACAGCAGTAGTGGACCCAGTCACAGAGACCCAGCAGAGCCAGTCCCAGAACTGGAACTGGCGGAGCAACCAGCACCAGAACCATTGCCAGCACTGAATCCAGCACTTGCAATCCCGTCTGCAACTCCAACACCAGAGGGCACCACTGAGCCCGCACTGGCAGCATCAGCTAAACCTGCGCAAGAGGCTCAACCAGAGCCTGAAACACAACATAGTGCACCAGCAGAGAGCGGTTCACAGTCAACAGAAACAGCCCCACCACCTGCATCGCTTCCAGAGGGACCAAGCCCAAGTCCACCATCCAGTGAGGAACTGATGTCTCTAGCATCAAGGGAACAGTTCCAGGCCAAACAGAAAGCAGATGAAAGCCTCCAGGTAGCTTGGACAGCAGCACAGAGCAACCCACTGCCTCTCAGCTTTTCTAATTGATCCCGGTTTGTTGTAGAAAGAGGACTTTTATACAAGGAAACTCTTTCTGGTGGGCACCAGGAAGATTGGCATCCTCAAAGACAGTTGGTAGTTCCAACTAAGTACCGGGTAAAGCTCTTGAGCTTAGCCCATGATCATCCTAGTGGCCATGCTGGGGTAAACAGGACCAAAGACCGTTTGGGGAAGTCCTTCCACTGGGAGGGAATGGACAAGGACGTTTCTACTTATGTCTGGTCTTGTGAGGTGTGCCAAAGAGTGGGAAAACCCCAAGACCAGGTCAAAGCCCCTCTCCAGCCACTCTCCATAATTGAGGTTCCATTTCAGCAAGTAGCTGTGGATATTCTGGGTCCTTTTCCAAAAAAGACACCCAGAGGAAAGCAGTACATACTGACTTTAATAGATTTTTCCACCTGATGGCCGGAAGCAGTAGCTCTAAGCAACACCAGGGCTAAAAGTGTGTGCCAGGCATTACCAGACATTTTTGCCAGGGTAGGTTGGCCCTCCAACATCCTTACGGATTCAGGAACTAATTTCCTGGCAGGGACCATGAAAAGCCTGTGGGAAGCTCAAGCCATCCCTTTCCACCATCAAACAAATGGCCTGGTGGAGAAGTTTAATGGAACTTTGGGGGCCATAATACGTAAATTCGTAAATGAGCACTCCAATGATTGGGACCTAGTGTTGCAGCAGTTGCTCTTTGCCTACAGAGCTGTACCCCACCTCAGTTTAGGGTTTTCACCATTTGAACTTGTGTATGGCCATGAGGTTAAGGGGCCATTACAGTTGGTGAAGCAGCAATGGGAGGGATTTACACCTTCTCCAGGAACTAACATTCTGGACTACACCTACAAAACCTCCAAACCTCTTTAGCCCTAAAAGAGGCTCAGGAAGAGGAAAAGGCCTGGTATGATAAACATGCCAGAGAGCATTCCTTCAAAGTGGGTTATGGTCTTGAAAGCGCTACAGGCCCATAAGATGGAAGCATCATGGGCAGGGCCATTTACGGTCCAAGAGTGCCTGGGAGCTGTTAACTATCTTATAGCATCCCCCACCTCAAACCTAAAGTGTACCATATTAATTCTCTAAAGCCCTTTTATTCCAAAGAATTAAAGCTTTCTCAGTTTACAGCCTAGGGAGGAGATGACGCTGAGTGGCCTGAAAGTGTCTACTATGAAGGAAAAAGTGACAGTGGTGTGGAAGAGGTGACCCTCTCCATGACCCTTGGATGGATGCAGCGACAACAGATCAAGGAGCTCTGCACTAGCTTCACGCCGATGTTCTCAGCCACCCCAGGACGGAGCGAACGGGCATATCACTCCATTGACACAGAGGAAGAAATCAGAGCCAGTGTGGAACTGGCTGTCCAGCACCGTCTCTGATTTGCGGGGAGTGTCATAAACATACAGCTAAGGGTAGCATAAAATCCCTCCTTTACCTGTAAAGGGTTAAGGAGCTCAAATAACCTGGTTGGCACCTGACCAAAAGGACCAATAAGGAAAGAAGATACTTTCAAATCTGGGGAGAGGGAAGGTTTTGTTTGGGCTCTTTTGTGTGTGTTCCCTCTTGAGACAAAGAGAGAGACCAAGCAGGTAATCCAGCTCCTACTGAAATGATACATCTAAAATTACAGAATTGTAAGTAATAGCAAGGAAATGTGTTAGGTTATCTTTTGTTTTAGCTTGTGAATTTTCCCTATGCCAAGAGGGAGGTTTATTCCTATTTTGTAACTTTGAAGTTGAGCCTAGAGGGGAATCCTCTGTGTTTTAAATCTTTTTATTATCCTGTAAACTTACCTTCCATCCTGATTTTACAGAGGTGATTCTTTAATTTTTTTTATAATAAAGTTCTTCTTTTAAGAACCTGATTGGTTTTTAGTGTCCTAAAAATCCAAGGGTCTGGTCTGTGTTCACCTTGTTAACCTATTTGGTTGGTATATTATTCTCAAGTCTCCCCAGGAAAGGAGGTGAAGGGGCCTCGGGGGATATTTTGGGGGAGGATCGGGCTCCAAGTGGCCCCTCTCTGAATGTTTGTTTAAATCACTTGATGGTGGCAGCAATACCGTCCAAGGACAAGGAAAGGAATTTGTGCCTTGGGGAAGTTTTTAACCTATGCTGGTGGAATATAAGATTAGGGGGTCTATAATTTGGGTCCCCACATCTGTACCCCAGAGTTCAGAGTGGGGAGGGAACCCTGACAGCCAGTTTCTTCAATGTGGTGTGGCTGTTCTGCAGATCCTTGTCACAGAGCAGGCATGTACATGCTAGACTCCCATCCCGGGTGTAGGTGTAGGGGATGTGACTGGAAGAAAAGCATGGTGGTCTGGACACCTCTAGGCTGCACTGATCCCCAGCCCCTTGGTGCTCTTAGCAACTGGCATAAATTAGACTGCTCTCATTTATATGTGGGGAATGCGTCGCATACTTCATGACTGGGAGAATGCACAGGTGAGCTTTGAACCGCTTCTGCCTTTTCCCCCCAGCATGTGCTGTGCCTTGACTGCCAAGAACTGAAAGAGTTACAAAGTTGCCTTCATAATTATTATTTAGTCATAGCTAACAATTTTTTTTTTAATAGGCACTGATGCAGGGCAAAGCAGGATGAACAGAGGGATAGTTTACAAATGTCATGTTAAGTCCACGACATGTCACGTTAGTTCCGTTGCCTGTCTGTGTGCATGAATCTCTCACCGACCTTTCCTCATCCACTATTGCTCTCTCTTTTCTTTGACTTTCCTTCCTTTTTTTCTCTTGGGTTCTTCTCCACCACCCACAATGTCACCCTTGTGCTTTGGATCATGTAGGATTGAGCACTTCTTACTGTTCCACTGGTCAATGAAACGGATTAGTACAGAGAGATGGGTCCCAGCCCCTTAGCTCAGGTCTGAATCGTAACCTCCCAAAGTTCAACAGTGTTCAGCTTATTTGGGGCCCCCTTTGGTCCATTGTCATGGGAGGATTTTGAGGTTTGATTGCAGTTTTGGATCCAAATTGGAATTTCCTGGGTTTCCAGGGGGAGGGGACGGGTTCTGGATCCAAGAGTTCTGTTTTGGATATGTCTGCACTATATATTCTGATCTCTGCAATAGGTAACTTTCAGTTTCATTGAAGGAGATACCATGTCATTCTTCATACGTAGTGCATCTGAGGCAGAATGCAAAAGGAAACAGGTATGGCACAAAAAGATGGAGACCTATCTACTCTGGTGAGTTTTACACTGACAGTGGTGAGTGGACACTCAGGCATTTCACACCTTATACACGACACCCTTTCTTCTATCTAGGGGCCTAATTTCTTCACATTCACACCAGTTTCTAAACTGGACTAACTCCATTGACTTACACTGGTGTGAGAGGAGAACTGGGGTAATAAAAACAGTAAGGGAAAAAAGCCTTTTAAGATCCAAAAATAGTTGCGATGCTGATTTATTTTATTTTGGACACCCCCGTCAAATTGCAATAGCTATTTAAAGCAAATTGTTCAATATTTTCATAGAAAATTGTGTACAGGGGTTTTAATTTAGGATGATAAGAATTGTAATTTATTTTTCACTAAAAATTTTAATTTTGCTTTGAACATTGCCTCATTGAATGTGATTTGATTTCATCTCAGTTACTAACATTCCTGGGGTTTATAGTTTAGCTGTATGCAGAGAATGGGGTACCTGTTAAATAAAAGCTTCCTGTGTTTTCTTCATGGTACATTTAAGAAACAGTGCAGACAAGAACAAAGGAAAACAATCCTGGCTGGACAGTCATATCAGAGGTGACTCATTAGTATAGGCAACTATCTTAATGTTTTGTGCTGCTACCCCCTCATCACAGTATGTGTGCACACGCCTATAGAGACGCAGAAGACTGCAGCATACAAGGTATGAAATCTGAGCAACAGCCATCTCTTTCTAGTGCCAAGTTGTAACCTCCCAGGTCTTGAACCCAGTCCTAGGAATTCCTAGACAGCCACTGCATCCTGATCTCCACCCACTGTCTGCTGAAACCTGGTGGGCTGAGAGCTGGCAGGACTGTAGCCTCAGCCAAGGCACCACGCATGGGAGCCCTGATTGGAGGATCGCCCTGCCCCACTGATTGGTCCAGCCACATTACTTAAGCCAGAAGGAAGAACAGGATGTTTACCTGAGCAACTAGGTGGTTTCCTATTGTGGGTGCACTGGTTCCTGCTTGTGACTGGTTCCTGCACCTATCCTTGTTCCTGATTCCAGCTCTGCGCCTGCCTCACCCCTGCTTTCGCTCTTGTTCCCACCATGTTCCTGTGCCAGGCTTGATCCTTGCCTCTCCTCCCGTTCCTGCCCTTACGCCTTGCCTCCAATCATCAGTTTCCAGTCCTGGCTCCATCCTCGGCCTCCTGCTTCTGACCCTGACTCTGGCTTGGACCCTGGCTCTGGTAACTAGCAGTTGACTCTGGTGCTGACCCTTTGCTTTGTTCTCTATCCTAAATGCCCTCTCCACCCACTAGAGCCAACTTCTGCTCTGACCTCTAGGCCAGACCGCCTACATCCAGGTCCATAACACAAGTCTGGCCAACGTAGCTATCTGGATGAATAAGGGAGGAGAGAAGTGGGGTGGAGGACTGGCATTGTCTAGTGGCTAAGGCACTAGACTGGGAGTCAGGAAAACTGGTTTCTTATCCAGCGGTTCTGTCAATGAGCTGATGTGTGACTTCAGCCAAGACACTTCCTGTCTCTGTCCCTTGTTTCTTCTGCCACCCCTTGTCTGGACAGTAAGCTTGTCAGGGCAGGTACTGTCACTCATTTGGTTGTACGCTGCTAGGGCATGCTGGTGCCTCTAGATGATATTGTAATATAAATAAGAAAAGGGAAAGGCAAAACTGATGCTTCTTATCTTCTGGACCTGGGAGAACCTGAGCCTACGCTGCCCTAGAACTGAAGGTGTCTGTGGGGGGAAAAGGCTTACAGAAATGAAGTCTGGTACCATAATCTTCACTTGTGGGAAGGGTCCCACAGTTTCGGGGTGGAACTAAAAGTTGGGAAGAAAAGCTGACCTGCCTTTAGTGATATAGGATGCCCAGCCTCTAATATACAGCACTGGGTATTATGGATCTGCCCATCACTTTCTTATGTGTTCTCCTCTACTAGCTACTTACATAAACTTCCCATGCTGCCTTCTGTGCAGATGTAATACATAGGCCTTGGAAGATGTATTGGACACACAGTATCTGGAGGGCTAAATTTACTAACCAGAGTTGGTTAGAAATAACGGGGCGTAAGCCCACCAGTGAGTTTCAGGGGCAATGCCCTGGTAGAAAGCCTGCCTCCACCACTCACAGTGGCTGGTCTTTCTACCAGCGTGATCTTCTGAAATGCATCCGAAGAAGTGAGGTTTTTACTCACGAAAGCTTATGCCCAAATAAATCTGTTAGTCTTTAAGGTGCCACCAGACTCCTTGTTGTTTCTGAAATGCTGTTCTTCACCTTTTTATCAATCTGTAGTATCCATCCTTCTCTTTGCTAGAACAGTGGGGGGCTCTGTTTCTTCTTTCTCTTCTATAGCCTTCTGGCTGCCGTCAGTGCCCCCATTACTCTGTATTTTTATACCAGACCCATCACCATAGTGTCTGAGTACTTCTACCCCTGCTGCCTCTTAGTGGCTGCAAAGAGGGGAAGGGGACAGGTCTCTTCCACTCTATCCCTCTCCCACCATCTGTTTTTTTTGGTTTGTTTTTTTAAATTCTCACCTCTTTGAACAACTCCATTGCCTGTTTCAGCTTCTGCTCATAACATTCTGCTGCAGCAGCATGAAACTAACATGATTCTTTACAATTACAGTGCTCCCACAGGGTTCTGAAAGAGAACTTCCAAATTGACCAGAACCTTGTTGATTTCCATCAGTGCTGCTTGGCAAAACTATGAGCAGCCACAGAGGCACTGGAGCTGTCTGGCTGCAGACTCAAGAAGACAGTAGTGTGGTGTTTACATCATTCTCATATTTAGAAGGTTATCTTTGTAAATAGAAGGGCTAGCCTCTTGATTTAAAATGAAAGCTTAAAGTCCATGGATATTGGTGATATAAATCCCCTCACTTACTGGTGAAAGCTTCCTATTTGTCAGAGTTGAGTGAAGTCAATGGGACGACTTATAGACTTCAAGTTAAGCTACTGCTTAAGTGCTTTACTGAACAGGAGCCTTCGTTTTAGTCAGAGCGGTGGAAGTATAAATCTTTCTAGAATCACTTTAACATATTTATGCAGCTAGTCATTTAGATCGAAACTGTTAACTTGAAAAGTTGGAACAAATAAGTCCCCAAGTGCATTAAATTGTGTAAATATCTGTTTTTGTAATAAATGATGCTTGATACAGTTTATCCTATTGAATGTCCCACTGTATTTCTGTGTATAACATTTCAAAAAGCTTTTCCGTATAAAAAGTAACATGCTTAATTTTTTTTAAAAGTCGTCAGCATAGCAAGAATTCAGAAATAAGACCAAGCTGAAATTCATTATAAGCTTTCAAAGACACAGAAGTACTGTCTATTGCATATAGTCAGATGCTGGATGGGAAACCTAGCCAGGAGCAATTTCAAGAATTACTTTGCTTTACATTATTATCTAGGGATGTTTGGACATGCACAGCATGTCCTTGAAAGACAAAGGGTAAAAGGAAGAAGAGACGAAATATTAAACCAAATCTATGATGTTTAGAAACAATTTGAACTTTACAGTTGTTTCTGGTCTTATTAGTTTAACCTTCAAATGAACCAGATCAATTCTTTTCTCTCTAAAGTAGCACTTTTAAGGCTTGAAAGTTGACTTTGAAGCTGAGATCAATGCCGATACTGTTTCATAGCAGCGGCTCCCGCTGGAACAGGCTTGGGGATGCCTTGTCATTTATTCAGTGACTCCAAACAACACACAATGCAAGTGACTTATGCTTTCCGAGTTATAGAGAATTTTGGTATTAGAGTGCCTGGATCCTGAGAGCGCTCGCAACTCCTATTGACTCAGCACCTCTCAAGGTTAATTAGTAGATGAACACAGGTTAGTTGTGTGGTATTAGACCACCATAGGCAATGAAAAACTGGGAAATTAAATTTATTCTCCCATTCCTGACTGAGTGTAGTCTCACCGATGTGTGGCTGATTTAACACCCAGTACACTAGTTACCAGTAAAAGCCCCTTGCTCTGCAAGGGGCGACAAGTAACCAAGATCAAAAGAGTATTTAGTCTCTTAAAAGCATCTATTATATCCACATGTTCAGACACAAAAAAATCCAATCTTCAAAGCCCTGTACTAACATTAACCATCGAATGAATACCTACAAACCTGTGTGTTAAGTGAGTGCAGTGGCTACTTTTACACATCTCTTTGTTTGGGCTTATAAAAGGCCTGTATTGTGGCCTCATTTTATGTGGCCATGCGGAGGGGGTGGGGAATTAAGGCCCAGAGCCCACTTCCCTGCCTGGCTACATAAGATGGGCATCCTGGTGTGAAGAGCAGGGGCTGGAAGCCTGGTGCTGTGAATGGGAAGTGACTCCACCTCCCTCCCCATGCACCCAGCTCCTGGGTGGGAATAGTGCAGGGAGGGTGTAGAAAAGAGAGAAAAATGATTGGCGGGCAGGAGAAACCCCTGACAGTGAGCCTTGAAGAGCTCAATCTGTTTATCAAAAAGAAGATTATTTCATGGGGAGAAAATATGGGGTAACTAAAGGCCTCTTTAATCTCACAAAGAAAAACAGAACAAGAACCCATGGCTGGAAGGTGAAGCCAGAAATGAGACATAAAACACATTTTTATTGGGGGGGGGGGGGAGTAACCATTGCACCACACTGCCAAGGGATGTGGTGAATTCTCCATCTCTTGGTGTCGTCAGATGAAGACGGGATGCCTTTCTGGAAAATAGCCATGGCCCAAACATAAATCGCTTGGCTCAACACAGGCTGAATGTAAAGACCTGTGATCCACAGGAGGTCCGACTATGTGACACACGTTACAGCAAAGCCAGGACTTGAGAGTCGAGTGTCAGTAATAGTGTGTTTCCTGAAGCAAGGTGACGTGCTTCATGGTCTATGGCCAGCTGGAGGACATCCCTCTTGGCTGCTGAGATTCCCTCAATATTGAGGTACCATCCCTTGCGAGCCAGCCCCACTCCTAGGGTTTGGAACGCTGGCCCTGAAAGGGACCCCACTGGAGGACTCCTGGGGGGCTGTATTTTTCTTTCACTTTTACGATGAGAACTTGAGCTCCAATTTCACATTTTGTGTACTTTAGTTTTACTTTTAGTTAGTGATGTGTGTGTGTGTGTGTGGGGGAGGCACCATGTGAAGGCAGGAGACTTGCTCCCCACTCCTGCAGACCTGGCTGTGACACCACAGCTGATCTCTCAAGACCCCTTTGCTAGGGTAGCTCAGGCACGCTTGGACAAGGGTGCTACTAGCCCTTTACCATGCACAGATGATCAGCGGGGCCAGGGAGCTGAAAACGACACCTTCACAAAGGGGAAGTGGGGAGAGGGGGGGGAATCTAACACACTATGCCCAGGTCTACACTGATAACTTACATCGGCTTAGCTATGTTCCTCGGTGTGAAAAAATCCACAGCTGAGACTTATCTCTGCAGGGTGATGGAAGAATTCTTCCCTTGACCCAGCTACCGCCTGTGGGGGAGGTGGATTAAGTACATGGTGGGAGAACCCGTCCCATCACCGTAGTGAGTGTCTATGCTGAAGCTCTGCAGCCTTTGAAGCTATGCCACTGTAGTGTTTGAAGTGTAGACAGACGCTGCGCAAATTCCGGAGTCCATTGCTGTGCCTGTTTCCTTGCCACTTGATCACACACCCTGGACCAGGCTCAACAGGCTACTCTCCGGTTCGCACAGAGTTGCGGCAACTATGCACCAGCCTGGCCTGGTTTCCTCCCCACATGTGACAGTGGGGCGGTGCTGCAGACGACAGCTCATGCGGTGGAAAAGTGCCCAACCTGACAGCGGGAGGGCAGTTCACAGGGCCGAGCCTCCCTTGCTACTGAGGCTATCCTCCGCTTATAGCACCAGGACCTCGATCTCTTAACGACTGCATACGTGCACGAGAGAGAGACCTCGATGATCTAACCGTCCCTTCTGGCCTCACAGCGTTTTAAGCTATGCTGCACTCTGTAAAGGGCTAGGAGTCTGGTGGCACCTGGGGCTGTAATGCTGCTCCCTGGCCCCAAACAAGAAGGGAGTACGGGATATAGATATACCAGGGGCGCCGACTCCGTGCTGTGCTCTGGGGCTGGAGCACCCATGGAAAAAAAATAGTGGGTGCTGAGCACCCACTGGCAGCCCCACAGATCAGTTCCTCCCCCTCTCCCGCCAGGCCTCCCACCCGCTAGTGGGCCCCATCGATCAGCTCCTTCCCCTCCCTCCCAGCACCTCCCACCTGCTGCGATCAGTTGTTCTGCAGCGTTCAGGAGGTGCTGAGAGGGAGGGGGAGGAGCGGGGGCAGGAAGAGGCAGGGGAGGGGACTTGGGAGAAGAGGTGGAGTGGGGGCAGGGTCTGGGGCAGACCGGGGGCCAAGCTTCCCCCGGGAACTGGGGAAATCGGCACCTTGGAGATATAATATACCAGTATAGCTATAGCAGCAAATTCTCCCAAGGGAGCTGCAGCTTGCAGTATAGCTTATATCGGTTCCCCACATGGAATAAGCAATACCCGAGGAGGACTATTTTGCCACTCTAACTGCATCTACACTAGGGTTTAGGCTGGCATAGGTCTGTCAGCTAGGGTGGTGATTTTTTCAAACTCCTAACTGATATATTTCAGAGTAGCAGCCGTGTTAGTCTGAATCCGCAAAAAGAACAGGAGTACTTGTGGCACCTTAGAGACTAACA
>NC_048301.1:11967649-12018051 GCF_013100865.1 Trachemys scripta elegans | reverse complement strand
GGGATGCGAGGGGGGCGCTGGGGTTTGCTTGCGGGGCTGGCGGGCGGGCTTCCTCCGCGTGGTTGTGACTGCGCCGTGGGGCTTTGCTTTGATCTCGCGTGTTAGCCAAGCTCTGGCAATTGCAGGGTAACGGAGCCAGCAGGCGTGGAGGGCGCCCAGCGCCCGGCTGCTGCTGGGTGTGCAGTGCGGCTCCTCACCCACAAACTGCTTCACCCCCATTTAGTTACTCGGGAGGCTCTCAACAGCCGCCTCTCCTTGATAGATGGCAAGTGGCGCTGCTCGCCTAAAAGATCCCCCCCTCCACATACACTCCCTTAAAAGTCAGATGGGATTTTAAATTTCCCCCCCACTCAAAATAAAACTGCTGTATAGGTAGCGTTGTCTTTTCCGGTAAGTTAGATCATGGGGTTGCTGAAGCCGTAGGAGATTTGCGATGCCTGGAGCTGCTGCAGAACCATCGCTCATATTTACAGACCATGGGGTGTAGTAGGTTTCTCGCAGTCATTAGTTTTCCAGCTGTGTCTGGAGCCACTCTTTCCTCTACAGTCAGATATTATGGAAGAGACACGTCATTATTTTAGAATTTACCTGCCTGTAGCGCACAGAGATGATTTGTTCTCTTCTCTGAATACTTATTGGCAAGTTAAACTAAACGGGTTTGGTTTTGCTTTTTGAAACGAGGGATTGAGAGATCGTGGATTTAGACCCTGATTTGCTACAACGAATTCATGGTTGAGGCCAACTAATTAGGCGATCCCAGTAAAACAGATAAAATGACAGAGCTCAGAAGAAGACAAGGAATGTTGATTGTACAGCCTGTGTGCCCTGTGTTATATGCTTCAGTCCTGCAGTCATTACTTGGGCAAAACTCCCATTGAAGTCTGCAGGAATTTTGCTTGACTCGCTAATCTCAGTCCAGAGAGTGAAGCTCTGAAAAAATAGGTTTAGCATTTCACTTTGTTTTGGGAAGGTTTAAATATATATCACTCCTCTCTAGTAGCTGTTTTAACATAAGACAGGTAGAATATTCATTTTCCGTACAAAACTTAATTGTATAGGGTTAGATTTTTCCAGAAAAAAAGCAATGAATTACAGAGTGATTTTTCTTCATGCTACTTTAATATAAAACTTCTCTGGTGAAGGCTTTTTTTTTTTAAGCTGGAGAAGCAAAAATGAAAGCAAGTGCTCCTTGTAGAAATTAAATATTTTTGCTTTTCACGTTTTTAATTAAGAACAGTGGGGTTTTGGCAGCTGGGAAAGCTTTAGAATGTTTCTGTGAAACTATAAATGTCCCGGTGTTCTCTAGAGCCATTTATTTTTTTAAACAATGGAAGTTAATCTAATGAAAAATGATTCACTTTTTTCACTTGCAAAAGTTACACATTAGGATTTTATTGTTTAATAATTATTTTGCATTTTGCAAAAGCTCAAATGGCCACACATGATACTTAAAATGCAGTGACTAAAACCCGAAGTTGAAACAGTGGCCAGTGCATTTGTGAACGGAAAAAATTTAAGTGGAAAAAAAATAAAGAAAAATCTGTTTTCTATGGCTGTTTAAACTCTCTGTGGAATCAAAGGAGATAACCACTTCTAAAAGGTACAACACAACCAGCTAGCCTTAATGGCAAGAATAAACCGAGGATCGACCAACAAAGTGCCAATACTAGACACATGCTCACAGGCTTTATACTTGATATGTGAGAGACTAGCCAGACAATGAAACACAATATACAATTCTTCGGTCGCATGCGGCTGGGAAACAAACAAACTGAGTAAATCCACCGCATGAGATTATTTGGAGGGTACCAGCAGTGTGCTAGGTATATTGGGCAATAGAGTAGGTAGGTCATTTGATGTGTCTCTAGCAACACAGTCAAGCCAGGACTTTTTGAAGAGTAGCTAGGAAGACACACCAAACAGGAATAAAAACATGTGGAAGTAATGTGGTGGTTCAATCCACTGACCAGTGAAACCTGATCAAGGTGGGCCTATTCCTGAAGTCTGGCAAAAAAAAAAAAAAACTCCAGTGGAGAACAATCGAGAGATTTGCTAAATATGGATAGGGGGTAAAGACTTAAGTACGTTGCCTCAGGTTTGCTTTGGCAGCAAAACGGGGTTTTTATATCTGCTGCAATACAGCCTTCTTCTACGTACACTCTGTATCAAAATGCATGGTTGAGTGAGGCCCTGATATTGCAATTCTGCATAGGTAGGTTGCTGAAGTCGGTGGGGCTTTGCCTGGGTGCAGGAGGGTTTCCTACATTGCGCTCAGTGCAGGAGCAGGGGCTTAAATATCCTACAAATTGAACACGTTACAGATTTCAGAAAACACGCTTGGAGGCCAACACTCATGATTATATTGCAAGCCTCTTGATATATGGTGTTTTTCTTAGAGCCCTAGGGACTAGAAGCAGGTGATTAGGTGTGAAATGTGGCTTTCATTTGAAAAAACAAACCAAAATAAGCTTCTGGTCCTCATGGTTGCAGAGAAAAGCTTGAAAATGTGACCCGAGTTCACCTAAATAGTCAAAAACTAGAAAGGAAATAAAAACAACACTATTTTAAAAAAAATCTCGTGATCTTTAAGCCAGTGTCATGATATTTGGAACCTGAATTGTGATTTTTGAGGGCTTGCAACTGGCAATACAGAAAGACTAGTGATTTTAGCTGACTCAGTTTTTGGGTGCAAACGTAAGACATCTTAAAGGGTGGGTGCTATGAAAAATCAGCCGTCCTTCGGGTGTCTCAAGATGGGGACTTCAAATCTGGGCACACCCATAATCACTAGTCACTTTTGAAAATCTTGGGTGGGAGATTTTACTGTTACTTTATTTAGGTTAAAATATATTCTGAAAATTATTTTAGTGATTTTTAAAAATTAGTATCTCTTACTTTGCACTGTTTTATACAGTTGTAATTCTGAGAATCCAGACATTATACATATTAAGTATATAGATACTGAATAGATTGATATTCTAAATTGACTTCAGTGGAGCCAGGATTTCACTCTAAGTCCTCCAAGTAAAGCGTATTGCATAGGCCTCTTGCCGGCCCGCACGACAGGGATGAATTTCACTCATTAGAGAACAAAGTGTATTTCCAGTGTGAAGTAATGGGAAGATGAAATAAAGATATGATGTCTGTGAAATATAGTGATGAAGATCAATGAGTGACATAATAGCTGATCTTACAAAAAGGCAGAAACACGGTATTTTCTAGGGAATGTCTTTACTCCAACTGGTACATTATGTGAGCGTGAAGCTATGGAAAACGTGCGTGTGCGTATGTCAGTCCTATCAGTCTGCAGAGTAATAGATACTTTTCTTTTGTCTATTCATTCTAAAAAAAGTAGCTAAAGAAGTAAAAGGTTTTATTTATTCTAGCGGCGCTGTACTCTATCATTAACTAATATTTTGATCCTTGCTAAAATATGCATTTTACAAAAAGTTTACATCGCATGAAATGTAGCATTAGAAATTGAGACCCTTCTGAATATGCTAATTTACAGGGGTGAGTTTTCCCGTCTGCCTGTATGTAGTTGATCTCATCTAGAGCTTGGGCCCCTCTTTAGGGATAAGAGAAGATAGTTCTCTGTCCTGCCTACTCCCAATATGGATGGGCCCTTTCCAAAAACTAATACCATATCTTCCTGCGTATAAGGTGATTTGTGTATAACTTGATGCCATCATTCCCCAATGTAAAATGTATAGAAGTGTGTAAAAGCTCCCTGGCTCGTAAGCTAAGGAAGAGGTTGCCCTTCTTTTCTGTTAGGTCCCTATAGGATTTGCAAGAGGAAGAGTGTCCATTGTGCACCATGGCTGCACTGGCCCAGAAAAGAGATTCCAGGTTCTGACCTTGAGTGATAGGCAATGCACACCAGCAGGCAGGGTGGGAGAGGAAAGGGTGAACTGGAGACGCAATAACCATCCCTTCTGTGTGGACAAGCGTGTTCACTAGAATTGCCAATTTTATAGTATATAAAAACTGGAAACTTTGTAATATATAAAAAATGGAACCTTCCCTGCCCTGCCCCTTCCCGCTGAGGCCCCACCCCTACTGTGCCCCTTCCCCCAAAGCCCTGCCCCTGCCCAGCCCCTTCCTCCTGAGGCCCCACCCTCATTCACTGCTCTTTCCCCCTCCTCCCGTCACTTGCTGCTCTTCCCCTCCTGTGTGGGTTGGGAGGGACTTGCCTGCAGAGCCAGGCCTGGGAGCTGCAGCCGCGCGATGCAGCTAGGAGGTGGCCCTGGCTGAGTAGGGCCTGGCACGGGTGATGACTCGGTTCTTCTCCCTCCCCACCCCCGCAGTAGATCCGACCGGACACTGTTGGGTCTCTTTTTCGACTGGACTGTTGGCCACCCTCGTGTTCACCAGTGTGTTACCTCTTAGTAGGGGGGAGGGATAGCTCAGTGGTTTGAGTATTGGCCTGCTAAACCTAGGGTTGTGAGTTCAATCCTTGAGGAGGCCATCTGGGGCAAAAATCTGTCTGCAGATTGGTCCTGCTTTGACTGGACTAAATGATCTCCTGAGGTCCCTTCCAACCCTGATATTCTATGATTCTGTTTATCTTAGGTCTTTCTATAGCGCTCATCACTGTAGTATCTAAGCACTTAAGGATAGTAAGAGTCTATTGCAGAGATCTTCTTAGCACAAGCCTCACCTGAGACAGACTCCACAGGGGGAGTGCAGACAGGTGGTCTCTGGGTCCCTGCTAGGATCCTGGTCGGCAGACGCACTCTGAGCGGAATGAACACCCTGCAGCATGAACAGTGCGTAGGTGAGTCTGAACCACCTGGGCTGGCTGACAGGGATCGGGAAAGAATCTAGATGCTGCTGCAGAACATGCCCCCTGATATCAACTTACATCAGTCCAGATGCTGCATATTATTATGCCATGGGGCTCTGCTGTGTGCAGACATTTTTTGGCTAGCTGCCAGCGGGGCCAGGATGTCTGGTGATTGGCAGCATCAGGACCACGTGCAGAGGGAGCTGTCCAGTGCCATCCACAGCAGTCCGGTCCTCTTTACGGGATACACAGCTGAATACTTTACCGGGATTCTTACAGTGAATGCAGAGTATGGCTTACTACCACTTCACTGTGTAGCTTTATCACGGCCCTGTGACCTTACTTAGCACTCTGGGATGAAGGAGTGAATGTGGCCGTGTGTACGTGCAGATGTAGAAAATAAGACATGTATTTTGTTAGCTTGATATAGAAGCTTCCAGTTTTTAGTGATTTATTTTGACAATTTGAGTCCTGATTCAGCAAAGCACTTAAGCACATGCTTAACTTTAAGCCAATTGGATTTAATCCTGCGTTTAACGTTAAGCATGTGCTTTGTTGGATCAGGTTGGGATTACACACTTGCTCGAGTGATTTGCTGAATCAAGGCCATAGCTTCCCCAGCTCCAGCCCACAGCTTTTACCCTTTAAAAATAAGAAGTCACGAAGCAGAAACAAACGCCAAAACAATGCGGTGAATTGTCTTCTGGCTGTTACAGTAGCTGTGTCAATTGCTCTGCCATAGTAAGAAGCACACGACAGAACTAGAACGTCTCAACATTTACCAAGCGACATGCCCTGCAGGCAGGTCGCCACTTTCAGTGAGGAAAATGAAGTCCTGATCTGTTTTCTGGAAACAGCCTGACGCGGCTGTTGTGCTTTCTGTAGACCTCTCCTCTACCGCCAAAGCATGATTTTAAGATACTCAGTGCATACAGAACGTGTGATTGGGTGGTGTAATTTAATTTGTAAAGAAAGATCCTTTGAACTTGTTGGAAGATGACAGAAGTCTGGATGAGCTATGTTTGGGGCAGGACCTAAGATGGGGCAAAGGTGACTAAGGCCAGGTCTATCCTGAAAGGTTAGGTCAACCCAGCTACATCGCTCAGGAGTATGAAATATCCACACCCCGACTGATGTTGTTAAGCCAACCTAACCCCTGGTGTAGACAGTGCTAGGGCAGTGGAAGAACTCTTCCGTCGACGTAGCGACTGCCTCCTGGGAAGTTGGCTGAAGTACAGGGACAGGAGAATGCCTCCATCACTGTAGTCAGTGTCTACACTGAAGCGCTACCGTGGCGCAGCTGTAGCATTTCCAGTGAAATCAAAGCCTTAACACATAGTTCCTTCCTCTTGACACCAGCCAGGAATTCCCTGATGCATGGGAATCCCGGCCTGCTCTGTCAGGGCAACTTTCTAGCTTTTGTTGGTGCTACGGGGGTCAAAGATCTAACCCATAATTCACAATCCCATCAGTTCTGAGTGAATGAAGCAGAGATCCGGGTACAGAACATGTGACTGTGTAGCTATTACCTTACAGCCTGTTTACAAGCACAACATTAACAAATACATGTGTATCTGGCTTTTTTTAAGATCTGAGATTTCTGTGCACGAAAGGAAAAAGTGATCTTTGATTCAAAGTGTAGTCTAAAGAAGGTGCCAGAGCAGACTAGAAAAGGGATGGGATAGTTCCTCCAGGAAGGTGATTATTATCTGTCTTTCAAGATGTGAAAAATGTATATAGCTCTCAAGAGCCCCAAGTGGAAGTACATTATGAAAGCGTTTCTCACAAGTGAAAGGAATGAAATAGATATTCTTTACTGACCATATTCTGGCTGTTCAGTGCGCATCATTTTTAATGTAATAAATCCATATTTTGTGTAGTTGCTGCATTTAGTAATATTGCTGCACCTCTGCTAAAGTCTTGTGGGTGGTACTCAAGAGTGTGCTTGTGAATGATACTCTGGTATTAATAATAATGCTTCGGTAGTGTCTTTCATTTGAGGAACTCAAAGCCCTTCAAAGGAAGGATGGTCTTGTGGTTCAGCCTTATAGCTAGGAGCCCAGTGATCAGGCTTCAGTACTTGGCTTCAATACTTTGTGATCCTGAGCAAGTCACCGCGACCCAGATTTTTAAAGGTACTTAAGTGTTGCTCATTTTCAAAGACAATGCTGCCTTTCATTTTGGTCAGTGAAATGTTCATTTGCATTCTTCACTGGATATTCATGGGCGTTACATTGCATCACACTGTGTAGAGTAACAGAGTTAACTGTGTTGTATAGGATTGAGGCAGGGGGATCTCAAAGCTGAGTACAGCACACACCGCATCTTGATGGAGGGACTGTCATGAACCAGCCTCCTCTCCCATTTACAGTCGCATCACCCATGTGGTGCCTACAGAAATTGCTTCTAGCTGTGTGTCTCTAGCTGTCTTTAATATGATAAAAGCTTTCTGTGTAAAATCAATCACCTTCCCTACATTCACTCTTCAGTTTATCTCTTTCTCTTTTCAGCTCATTCTCTTCTCCTCCCACCATTCCCCTGGATATATTGCCCATAAGCCTCCTTTCCATTTCTCTTCTGCTGATGGTGCAGTCCCAGGCAAATACTGTGAAACAGGGTTAGGAGCACTGGATTGAATTCTGAGCAGCTGTTTGCTGCATCTGTATGTGTTCCCTTTTTATTAGCGATTTGTTCATGCAAACATGTCTTTGTGCAAGCGTTTGGCGAATAGCTGGTTTTCTGGCTCACCCACTTGCCGCTGGTTGAACCCCAGTGGCTGGAATTTGTTCACATACACCTGGTGTTGGGTAATGAAAACCTCTGTAAAAATCAGTGTCTCTTTGTGGATAATCTGCAAATAGAAAAAGAGCTGAATTCGCTGGACGCACTCTACTCAATAAGGGTGGAATTCACTCCTATGCAGAATGCCCTCAATGTAGGCTTTATCCTGGCTTTCTGCACGGGGGTGTATTTCACACTTAAGGGAGGCAAGGCTAGAGTCATGTCTGCTTCATATACAGGTTTTTCTAACACAAGAATGATAGAGTTGTAGGAAACTAAATAAGAGTCTGCTAGAGTTTTTTAGATGATGATTGACGTTCAAGAGTGAAGGCCACAGGTGTTCAGCTTCTCACCCAGGCAAATAAAGCCTCTTTATTGCTGCTTTAAAAAAATGCAGCTGCTGCCCGGTCTACGGCTGGAATTAACAAACAGTGCTGGTAAAACAGGCTCTTCCGTCCCTGGCATCAAGTTTTTACACTTCCTTTTGTTGCCCACGTTACCAGTCTGACGCGTGGGTTAATCTCAATGTTAGCTGTGAAAGATGGCTTTGAGTGGAACGCTCTAGAGGCGATAGAGTCCAGGAGGCACACTTCTGTGTTTAGGTTGAACGAGGTAAATCACTGGTTGCCACCGACCCATCCCTGAAGAATCCAAGCTGACGTATGACGTTGTTTGAAAGAATGGAAGGGGAATCTCAGTTTCTCTTTTAGGGTATTTTAAGGCTCTTTGAGTATTTTGCCTGGTCACTGTCTATCTTACATACTTCTATGACCCCTGTTACTATCGTATCTGAATATCTCACAGTCTTTAAGGAAAGTGTCATGTGGGGTGTATGTGTAGTCAAGGGCCTGCCATCCTGAAGCTTTGCCACACCCAGTTGGGCTGGTATGTAGAGGTGGATTGCATAGCATCCTCTGAGGACAGAATGCTCCTGCTGACTGGTCCTATTGTTCATTCTACTGGATCTCGGAATAAAGAATAAATACTCCCTAGGAGAGAAGCAAAATCATGAAGAGTTTGCAATAAATGACTCAACTCCTCTCTTCACCCAACTGGCACGTACAATAAGTGCAGCCATGGTGAGTGAAGCCAAGAAAATGTCATCTTCATCCCTATCAAACCTCACAGTTCTGTGGATGGGGTCTCACCATCTCCACAGTAGTTGGTAGAATGGCCTAGAATAACATTTTGGCCTTGCCCTGTGGCGATAACTTGTCCAGAAAACCTTGAACATCGTGCTGAACTGCAAGCATCAGAACCAAGTGACAGTTGGGCCAGATAGCTATCTAAGGCACTTATATGGTCTCCATCAGTGTAGTACCTGGGTGTCTCACAATCCTCTCAACATCCCTGTGAGGTAGGGAAGTGCTATCCCCATTTTACAGATGGCAAATTGAGGCACACAGAAGCTAAGTGACTCACTCCAAGGCCATGCAGGAAATCTGTGTAGGTGCAAGGAACTGAATTTGAGTCTCCTGAGTCCTAAACTAGCCACTGAACCATCCTCCCGCTTTTACTCCCTTCCACCGTGCAATCCCAAGTGACTGATTTTGAAAATATAGAAAATATTTCCAGGACTGTCTGTTCTATTCTGTATAGGGTTTTTATACTGTGCTCATCACTAAAGTATCGGCGCACGATCCAGTAGTGCTTTAAGCTGTGTGACTTCACATCTGTCATGTGGTATTTGTTCTCTCAACCTCTGCCCAGAGGGAGAAGCAAATGCAGTGCAGTGTTTTGTTTTGGGAGATGGATTAAAAAAAAATTTTTTTTGGATAAATATACCTGTGGCTATGCATTTATATTAGAAAAGGCAAGGTCAAATAAATGTACCTTGCACTTGGGATGGAAAATGGTGAGGTATGTGATGGTCTTTAGTTCCTGGGGGAGTTCATTCCACAGTCTGGGACCAGCCCCCCAAGAAAGTTCAGTTTCCCATACAGACAAACTTTACCCTTATTTTTGAGAGTTCCATTGTGCCAGGAGTGAAGTTGTCAAGTGTGGTCTTTGTCCTAGACCTTCAGATGATCTTTAGGTACCATGAGCCCAGGCCATGGAGTGCTTTGAAGATAAGCACCGAGACATTGACCTGGCTTAGAAATTCTGTGGGAAGCCAGCATAGAGAGTAATGGACAGGTGTGATGTGTTCATGGTAGCCTGTGTTGCTGAGGAGGTGCACAGCAGCGTTTCATACGAGTTGGAGTTTCCTAAGTGCTGAAGATGTCATGGTATATCACATTGCTGTAGTGAGAGGTGACGAAGGTGTGAATAACTGAGGTCTGGTCTTTGTATGCAAAGATGGAGTGGAGTCTCCTAGCCAACCAGAGATGGTAGAACAGTGGTTTTCAAACTTTTTTACTGGTGACCCCTTTCACATAGCAAGCCTCTGAGTACGACCCCCCCTTCTAAATTAAAAACACTTTTTTATATATTTAACACCATTATAAATGCTGGAGGCAAAGTGGGGTTGGGGTGGAGGTTGAGAGCTCATGACCCCCCGTGTAATAACCTCGTGACCCCCCGAGGGGTCCTGACCCCCAGTTTGAGAACCTCTGTGGTAGAAAATATTACTCGTGGCTGTTGCTTTGTGAGAGCTCAGCATCAGTGAGGAATCCAAGAGTACTTCTAGACTACGGACTGAAGTGACCAATTGCGGTTTTGAACCTGCAACCAATGGAGCCTGCACCCTGGATGCAAGTTCTTGAAAAGACTTTCCTCTGCCCACCAGCATCACCTCTTCATTGTTTGGGTTCAGCTTCCGCCAGCTCTTCTTCATCCATGAGCTGATCTCATCTGTCTTGGTGGTAGTGGTGTGGTTGTGCGGGGTGAAGGATAGGTGGGGATGTGCCATCTGCCTATTATCGGCACTCTGTCTGATGGAAAAAATGTCCTGTTTGGCTTGGTTTCCTTGTATAATTCTGTGGCCTCGTGCTGGCTCATGATCTTTCTTTGTCTTCTGGTTTCAAAGTCTGTTCCAGCTGTGTGTGGATTTGACTTTGAAGAACCTGTGTTTAGTGCTTAGATACCATAGGGGTCCATAGTGATGGGTGACCGTATAAATACCCAGATAGACAGTGGAGAATCCCAAGCTGTAAGGCAACTAGGATCCATAAAACAAGGCTGTTGCATGTTACCACATACCCTCAGCCAGGCTGAAAAGCCATGTATTTTTTCTTTGAGGTGGTTCTCTTATTCTTGGCCAAAGTGATGAAAGAGTAGAGACTTTAGCACCCTGCTGTCACTAGTTGGGTTCCTTGTTTGTGGATCTGGTCTGTTGAATTGAGAAGATGTCTTGATGGGGATTAATACAACAGTTCGGACCGTTCTTGTATCCGGTTCTCCCATTGCTCTAGCCTAGGTACAAGGGTGTCTGTGTAACCTACTGAAAAGTGTGCATTACAGAGCCCCCCTGTGCCTGTTTGCCGAGGATGTGAATTGCTACGGCCCCCAGCTGTGGAGCCTGGGCTCTTCCACTCAAGCTGTAGCAGCTGAAACTATTAGCTCTAGAGGTCCCTGGTGCGTCAGCCAAGAGGGTGGCTGTCACACCTACGTCCCTGCTCTTGGGCTGGTCTCTCTCCTTTCACAGGAATGTAGTGATAAAGCTGTCTCTGAACCATTTGGTAAAACCTTGCGCTAGACTTTTCCCTTGTGGAAGTGTAAGTTCACTACTTTTTGTTAGTGAGTTGTATGTGAGCTACTGTAAAATAAGACTGGATGAGCCGGACTGGGTCTGACACAGGTTTAGCCTCCTGCTCTCTTCAGAGAGGGAGAGAGAGAAGCTAGTTTGCTTCTATTCCAGTTTCATTGGGAGCGGGAGTGAAGGGGGTAGAGCTCGGCTCCCCCTTCCTCTACTTACAACCGAGAGGAGCTCTCCTTCTGCTCCCTGGCTTCGGGGACCTGCGTTCCTTCAAAGCTCCCCTTGCTCCTTGTGTGGGACAGTGAGAGCTCCTGTGCTTGTTTCAATCTAATTACGACTCTTTCTTGGCCAAACACTGGCAGTTCTGCTGATGGGCAACAGCGGCAGCTCTGTCCCGGGGATGACTCCACTAAATTCACCTCAGGTAAAACAGTGACTAGGCCTCCATATACAGAACAAGGGGAGAGACAGAGACAGAGCCGGCTCCAGCATTTCTGCCGCCCCAAGCAAAAAAAAAAAAAAGCCGCGATCGGCGGCGGCAGTTCAGCGGCAGGTCCTTCGCTCCTAGAGGAAGTGAGGGACCTGCCGTCCCCGAATTGCTGCAGGTGCCGCCCCTCTCCCTTGGCCGCCCCAAGCACCTGCTTGTTAAGCTGGTGCCTGGAGCGGGCCCTGGACAGAGCCCCAGGCATAAATCACCTTCCTTTCCAATTTTTGTTCCTTCCTGTCTTACGTACTGCGCTCTGCCCAGGTTATATCACTGAATTGCTGCCTGGGAAGCGACTTTCTGGAACTGAAGCCAATGGTGCAAATGTGCTCAGCTGCTGAGGAAAGATGCTGTGTAGCCATCTCTCTTCTGTGTGGAGACTGGGTCTTTTGGCGAGCCTTTTCTGTGAGATTTAGCACACAGAATTCATCCCAATGTGTAGGAGAGCTATCTGAGAACCTGGGACTGTACGTATGTCATCTGTCAGGGCTTTCTGGGACAGCAGGCTGCACTAGCTAATGTGACGCGTGTTTAAATTTATCACCTTGATTTAAAATGTCATCTTCTAGTGCATTTTCTTTAGGAACTTTCATTTTGATTGGTTAAAGCTCAGTCACTTTTAGTTCTCTACAAGACAGAACTCAGCAGGCATGTTTTGAGCCCTGCAATTGTGAAACTTGATTGCGCGTTTTAGTGCCACAGGACAGCGGCAGTAATATCAGTCTCCAGTGCGACGCAGTAGAGGGGATTTGAACCTATGACTACTTATATATGATGCACGATGCTTTCTACCGCTCTGCAGAATGAACACCTTGGAGACATACAGCATGCGCAGTAAAGTGGAGACTTCCCCACACAGCCCTCACCAGTGGGTCTGTCCCTGGGCGGATCACTTCTGGGCAGAGGCGACACATAACTGTTGATTGTGGGAAGGGGGCACAATTCTGAACCCACTCCTTGTAAAAAAAAAAAAAGAAATAAAAATATAAACCCTGGCAAAAGGCTGGGAGGTGGGCATGTGACACCCCACCCCCCACATTGGCTCTGCTTCTGGGTATGAGAAAGCAGTTAGTTAATTCTCAATCCTTGGCCTCCCTCAGGAGACTACCAGCAAATATAGCTGGCCTGAAAGGGGAAGTATGTCTCATGGAAAGTTTAAGAAAAAAATGATTTTTTCAAAATTTTCACTGTAAAGTTTCCAGTTTACCCCCCCGTCTCCTTACCACCATTTTTTTGTTTAACTTTTTTTTCTCCCCTTCATCCTGTTTCCATTCTTCCACTGGAAAAAGTAGGCAAAAAAAAAAATTGTTTTTGAAAACTGAAAAATTTCTGGGGTTTTTTTTTTTTGGCCAAAAACCTGGAAAATTTCATAACCCCCGCAACGTTTGTTTTGGGGAAAAAGGCCTTTTTGTCAAAACCTTTTTTTCAAATGAAAAACTTTGACTAGTTCTGCCAGCAAAGCTTATCAGTTCAAGCCAATGCGGTAGCACTTGTCCCTGGAGAACAGAGTGCCATATGGGGTATGTCTACACAGTATTTTGGAGCGAGTCTCCCAGTTCGGGTCGACTGACTTGGGCTAGTGGGGCTCACACCAGTGCTCTACAAATCGCTGTATAGACAGTGCTTTCAGGTTGCAGCTTGGGCCCAGAAGCCTGAGACTGTCAACCTGGGCTGGGAGCCTTGCTCCAAAATGCCGTGTAGACATACTCATAGTCACAACTTTCAGTCGATGTCTAGCTGGGCTAGATTCTCATTGAAGACCAGAAGGTCTGAGACACTAGCTTATCTATAGCACGCATCCCTGCAGTGACTGAGTGCTCGATTTTTAAAAGATCTAGGCACCTAAAGAGGCAGATGGGCACCTTGTGGGATTTTGAAAAGTGCCTCATTGCCTTACATGGATTTTTGCATCTTTAGGCACCTAAAGACCTTTAAAAATCTGGCTCTAGGTACTTAAGTAACAACCAGAAGCAACATACAAAGCAAACACTGTATTCATGCAGCTGTACTCTAGCCTGGCTGAATTCTTTCTAGATCCCTTTACCAATTCACTGAGAGTTGTAAAGTTATTTTATTACAATATTTGATTTAAATTGGGTTAAATCTTGTTTTAGACATACATAAAAGTGGTAAAATTCTCAGGATTTCAAAAGTCCATGCTTGTTTCTATGAAGTTCAAGAGCAAAGTTGCTAAATATTGAACAAAATATTTGTAACCACTTTCCCGTTTTGCGGCCAAATGAACATGTTTGCTCTGTAAGCTTCCACAAAAGCCTGAGGGTAAAATGGACCAATCACTTATTTATAAAATGCTTTGTTTGTTTTTAAAGACATCTAAATTACTTACGTTTGAAAAATGTCTAGTTGTCTTTGAAAAACGTTAGCTTCCTGTGCCTTATTTTTCTTTTTCTGTATTGTGTAGTATGAAAACCGGACAAAGTCCCAGTGACTTCTGTGGATGTTTTCATTTTAAGATTTACATTCTAATGGAGACATTTTTGGAAATGTTCAGCTCCCATTTATGCACTTGAATACAGTGGCCATATCTTCTGTACATTGCATTTAGGTGCCTAAATGGAACTGAGCTCCCTGGTTACAAGTGCACAATTCTGCTCTTAACTGCATGGCATTAACTCCCATTGGAGCGTCATAAAAGTTAAAACCCTAGTAGCTGAACCCCTGTAGTTGAGGGCAAAATGATTTGTATTGACGTCTTGTTTGGTCAAGGTCAAAAGGCGCTGATTTGATATTAATGGGAATCTTGTGGTAATATCTATGATGATCTTAACTATAGAATCGTAGAATCGTATGGCTGGGAGGAACCTTGAGAGGTCATCTAGTCCAGTCCCCTGCTCTCATGGCAGGACTAAGTATTATCTAGACCATTCCTGATAGGTGTTTGTCCAACCTGCTCTTAAAAATCTCCAGTGATGGAGATTCCACAACCTCCCTAGGCAATTTATTCCAGTGCTTAACCACCCTGACAATTAGGAAGTTTTTCCTAATGTCCAACCTAAACATTCCTTATTGCAATTTAGGCCCATTGCTTCTTGTCCTATTCTCAGAGGTTAAGGAGAACAATTTACCTCCCTCCTCCTCGTAACAAACTTTTATGTACTTGAAAACTGTTATTGTGTCCCCTCTCAGTGTTCTCTTCTCCAGACTAAACAACCCCCAGTTCTTTCAATCTTCCCTCATAGGTCATGTTTTCTAGACCTTTAATCATTTTTGTTGCTCTCCTCTGAATTTTCTCCAATTTGTTCACATCTTTCCTGAAATGTGGCGCCCAGAACTGGACACAATACTCCCGCTGAGGCCTAATCAGCGTGGTGTAGAGGGGAAGTATTACTTCTTCTGTCTTGCTTACAACACTCCTGCTAATACATCCCAGAATGATGTTTTCTTTTCTTGCAACAGCGTTACACTGTTGCCTCATATTTAACTTGTGATCCACTATGACCCCCAGATCCATTTCCACAGTACTCCTTCCTAGGCAGTCATTTCCCATTTTGTATGTGTGCAACTGATTGTTCCATCCTAAGTGGAACACTTTGCATTTTTCCTTCTTCAATTTCATCCTGTTTACTTCAGACCATTCTCCTGTTTGTCCAGATCATTTTGAATGTTCATTCTATCCTCCAAAGCACTTGCCACCCACCCACCCCCAGCTTGGTATCGTCCACAAACTTATAAGTGTACTCTCTACGCCATTCTATAAATCATTGATGAAGCTATTAAGCAGAACTGGACCAAGAACTGATCCCTGCAGGACCCCACTTGATATGCCCTTCTAGCTTGACAGTGAACCACTGATAAGTATTCTCTTGGAACAGTTTTCCCACCAGTTATGCACCCACTTCATAGTAGCTCCATCTAGGTTGTATTTCCCTAGTTTGTTTATGAGAAGGTCACATGAGACTGTGTCAAAAGCCTTACTAAAATCAAGATATACCACATCTACTGCTTCCCCCTATCCACCAGGCTTGTTACCCTGTCAAAGAAAGCTATTAGGTTGGTTTGACACAATTTGTTTTTGACCAATCCATGTTGACTGTTACTTATCACCTTATTATCTTCTAGATGTTTGCAAATTGATTGCTTAATTATTTGCTCCATTATCTTTCCGGGTACTGAAGTTACGCTGACTGGTCTGTAATTCCCCAGGTTGTCCTTATTCCCCTTTTTATAAATTGGCACTATATTTGCCTTTTTCCAGTCCTCTGGAATCTCTCCTGCCCCCCAAAGCTTTTCAAAGATAATTGCTAATGGCTCAGATATCTCCTCAGTCAGCTCCTTGAGTATTCTAGGATATATTTCATCAGACCCCGGAGACTTGAAGATGTCTAACTTGTCTAAATAATTTTTAACTTGCCCTTTCACTGTTTTAGCCTCTGATCCTACCTCATTTTCACTGGCATTCACTATGTTAGACGTCAAATCGCTACTAACCCTTTTGGTGAAAAAAGTCATTTAGCACATCTGCCATTTCCACGTTTTCTGTAAATGTCAGCAAAAATTTCAGAAACTCGAATGACATTGACTATGAATTTATACTCACTGGGATTTTGTATGAGATTCTTAGTCTGCAATATGTATTGTTTGTAGTATTAAGTATTCTTGGCAAGCAAAAATATACTCTGAAATTTTGAAAGTTAAGATTACTGCTTTGCATTGAAGTGTCATGCTGTTAATTGGGTTTTGGAGTAGATTTTGTTAAAAAAACAACAACAAAAGACAGATATAAATGTTTGTCCCTGACTCCATATTAAAAACAAGAGACAGGCTACAAGAGAAAGAGTTAATATTGCAGATTTTTAAAATAAAACTGCCACTAAAGAAACAAAGCCAATAAGATACAAACATCTGTTTAAAGAAGTTTCCTCCCCCACGCCCCCCCCATATTTCCAAATCTGGGTCCACTGATTTATCCATGTTAACTTTGATGAAAATCCTGCACCCAAATTTTCAACTATCAGGACTAAAAGAAGCAAGGAAATTCAGAGATAAGAAGTTGCATCTTAGTGCCAAGATCCCTCATGTGACATCGTATCCACTGCACCATTGGAGGCTGATGATGTAGTACACCATAGAACACAGCTGTCACAACTGTTACTGGCAGTGGGCAACGTGTTAGGTTTCACCTATTGCACGACTATTCACCTATTGTGTAACCAGACAATTCTTTAACTGAATGATACTGACCTCCTTTGTAAAGTGCTTCGAGATCTGCTGATGAAAAGCGCTGTATAAGAGGCTAGTATCAAAGGGGTAGCCGTGTTAGTCTGGATCTGTAAAAGCAGCAAAGAGTCCTGTGGCACCTTATAGACTAACAGACGTATAGGAGCATGAGCTTTCGTGGGTGAATACCCACTTCTTCGGATGCATATAAGAGGCTAGTTGTTACTATTTATTAACTTTGCTTACAAAAGTAAGACCATAGACTTAGGGTGACCATATTTTCCCAAAGGGAAAATGGGACACTGCAGGGGGCTGGTCCAAGGCCCCCCACCTCTACAGGGCCCCGAGCCCCCGCTTCCTCTTGCCCCCATGGGACCGGCCAAGGCCCACCTCTGCTGCCCACCCACGCGGGGCTGGCGTTGCCACTCTTCCCCCTTCCCCACACACGTTCCTCCATGCCTCGCTAGGGGTCACACCCCACTTTTTTGGCAAAACTGTATTCGTCCCGTTTGCTCTTGCCAACTGATGATCGGTTGGCAAGAGCAAACTGGACAAATGCCCAGTTTTGCCAAAAGAGTCGGGACAGTTGGAACAGGCCTTAAAAAAGGGATTGTCCCGGCCAAAACGGGATGTATGGTCACTCTACATAGACTATGCTAAGCCCATCATAATATATTGATAAAGAGAGTGCACAGCTATTGTTGAAGAGTTAGTAACATTTTTAGCTCTGAATTTCCTTAATTTTGGCGGGTGGGGGGTATACAACATTGCAGCCCAAAACTGCATAACTATATCAGTGGTGTCCAGAAAGTTCAGTTAGACACGAGTGGATAAATTCGACCCAGTTACACGAAGTGCCACCTCACAGAGCCAGCATTTCCAAGGCAGGTACCTGAACGTACTACATCTGTGTATATGGATGTGCAGAGGGGTACTCCGATGCACTACTAACCAATGTGTGTGAGGGATTATATAGGATTTGCAGTGCCCATAGAAACATTACAGGCATCACTTAGAGTGCCTTTGAAAACTTGCTCCTTGCTGATTATTATAATAAAACATTTATACAGTGCATAAATTTACATGGCACTTTACAAACATAGATAAGACATTCCTAGCCCTGAAGAGTTTACAGTCTTAATAAGACAAGCCAGGCAAACTTGTCCTGGTGGAAGTGGAAAAGAAACCCAACAGCACTTCTGAGGAGTCCCTGCACATGTACAACATGAAGGCGAGATCCAGGGTTTGGGTTTGGCTCAGTGTAACGATGAGGAGCCAATAACCTATTTAGATGTTAAGTTTTTTGGGGCAGGGTCTGTCTCTCTGTTTGTACTGCACCTAGCACAGCGGGGCCCCAATCACAGTTGGGGACACAATAGGATACTGCAATAGGAGTATTTAAGACAGGCCCCGTATAAAGAGAGAGGTCATTTGCATGGGTCCAGGTATGGATTCCACAGCTTCTCCTACTTCAGGGATGTTCAGAAGTGAGGGATGGTTCTAGGCCCCGTTCTAGACAAAAGTGAAGCCCTACCCAGTTCTTTTTCCATCTTCCCGCAATGAACACTACTCTCAAGCTGGATATCAGGGCCCCAGCCTCGGCTCTGCTCCATCTGCCTCACCCTGCTCAACAGTACAAAGTAGTGCTAACACCAGTACAGCAGGGTCACCCCAGCGCAGGGAAAACTCTTGTGGGGTTTAGCTGCCGAAATGGCACCTATGCTGCACACCCTCCATGTGGCTGGCAGAGAGGGTCTGGCCAGGGGAAAAGATGTGTCTGTGCGTACCTGCACCCTGGTGTTCCCCATGCCGTGGCATTTCCCAGCTGACATGGTGACCCTCTGGGACCGTTGACAGCTGGTGTAACTCAGAGCAGCCTGCAGGCTGTCATTTCCAATGGCCTTGTGTGGGGCTGGGATGTGGAGCGTGCAAAGATCCTCAGATGACAGTTGCAGCCCCAGACTTTATCTCCTTTGATGAATTCAGAGGCCGGCTTCCCTAGAGGCCAGATGAAGGCTGGCTCTGACTGTGAACTGAAAATCTGCAATGTCAGGTCCCCTGCTGCACTTACATTTCCTGTATGTTGAGTGGATTAGGCCATTGACCTTGGCCAACACCTTTCCCTCTCCCCCGCCCCCCGTCAGCAATGGTGTATTGGGCAGGTCGGGGTGGAGATCTGTTAGGAAATATATTGGGTGCCTTTGTTGTAGTGGGGCCTTTTTTTGGCAGACTAGGAGCAAAAATTGTTTCTGTGTATCCAAAGCTGGCGAACACATGATGGCTGTTTCCAGCCTCCCTTTGAGGACAGGGTTTGACATCATTTGTACTCTATAATTTATGACATTTTGTAGCAGGCTGTTAGGGACTGGAAGCAAGTGGCAGGGATGATTCTAAAGGAAAAGAATGGCAGAGCGTGTTTTAGTAGGTCTGTAACATGTAGGTTTCTGGAGCAGTTTGTTCAGCTTAAAGCAGTTTGCTCTTCTAAGAACTGCAGGCTCTCCGTTTTCATCGCCACCGTGTTTTTGCTCCCTGTCATGTGTACCTGTCTCTCGGGTGGCTTAGAGGGGGTTCTCTGTTCCCATATAGTACAGAATTCCTTCTGATTCTTTTTTCCTTTTACTGCCAGCCCCATGGATGGTGATTCTGCAGTTGCTGCATGAGAGTAACATCTGTTAACGTACAGAATCGGACCATGTATTTTTATTCAAAGGCATAGGGGTAATAATGAAGGGAGGGAGGGAGAAATATAGAGGATTGATCAGTCTGGTGTGAAATAGGGATTATCCTGGAACAAAGAGAACATCTTTCTTACTCCTCACAAAATTCAGTATGGTCCAGTGGGTGGGGTACTGGGTCGGGGATCAAGCAACATTGGTACAGTTCCCTGGTCTGCTACCTGGGAAAAGTCACTTCATTTCTGTGTCTCTGTTTTCCCTCCCACCCTTTGTCTCTTCAGGGCACTAACTGTCTCTTACGATGTGTCTGCACTAGGTTGGGACTTCGAGTGCTATTGGAATATAAATAACAATAATGGTCCCACATAAAAGTTTCAAGTTTTGGCCTGAAATTGGATCAGTAAGAGGTTAATTTACAGGCCTGCAAGTATTAGTAAAAGACTCCAAACTATTATATGCTATGGCAGGAAGCCAGTTCAGATTTATAGTTAATAAAAATGGAGTGAATGCAGGAATTCTTATCAAATATTCATGACTATCATCTATACTTATTTGAAATAATAAAATCCAATCTTAATTTCATATTTGCAAAATAACTGCCTTTGCTTATTAGCTCTCTTTTTCTCTGCCTGGGTAATGTAAAGATGATAGTTCATGTTTTATCTACTTTGAAGGGATGTTATTAGGCTCACAAATATGCCAGGGCCTCTTGGGAATAAAAGGGAAGATTTTTTTTTTTTTTAACCTTGCAGATTGAAATAGAGGAAAGTACAATCATTGCAGACATCTCTTTGGCTGCTAAAGGAAATGTTCAGGAAAACCGTGTACGGAAGAGCTCATTGAAGCATGCAATGCTGCCATAATCCAGGGGTGGATGTAACACTTCGAGTAGCTCTGCGTCTTTAGTTAAAAAATAAGAATAAGGAAACGATCCCATGCCTGTTTATTTAAAGAATTATATTCCTAGCAATGATTTCGCTCTGCTCGCACTGCAGAGGGTTGCCAGTCATTACATTTCCGACCTGAGTAGAAGGTTAGCATGTGATATTGCTGCGACCAAGCTAAATAAGGAAAACACTCCAGGGTTTTATCAATATAATTCAGAACAAGTTTTTCTTTGGTTGCACTTGATTATTTTACTGTGTGACGTCCCCCACTTTCCCAAAAGCGACTGATAAGAACATAAGAACAGCCGTACTGGGTCAGACCAAAGGTCCATCTAGCCCAGTATCCTGTCTACCGACAGTGGCCAATGCCAGGTGCCCCAGAGGGAGTTAACCTAACAGGTAATGATCAAGTGATCTCTCTCCTGCCATCTCCACCCTCTGACAGACAGAGTCTAGGGACACCATTCATTATCCATCCTGGCTAATAGTCATTAATGGACTTAACCTCCATGAATTTATCCAGTTCTCTTTTAAACGCTGTTATAGTCCTAGCCTTCACAACCTCCTCAGGCAAGGAGTTCCACAAGTTGACTGTGCGCTGTGTGAAGAAGAACTTCTTTTTATTTATTTTAAACCTGTTGCCTATTAATTTCATTTGGTGACCCCTAGTTCTTGTATTATGGGAATAAGTAAATAACTTTTCCTTATCTACTTTCTCCATATCACTCATGATTTTATATACCTCTATCACAGGGGTTGGCAACATTTGGCACGTGGCTTGACAGGGTAAGCACCCCGGCGGGCCGGGCCAGTTTATTTACCTGCTGACGCGGCAGGTTCGGCCGATCGTGGCCCTCACTGGCCGCGATTCGCCGTCCCGGGCCAATGGGGGCGGCGGGAAGGTACGGGCGAGGGATGTGCTGGCCGCGGCTTCCCGCCGTCCCCATTGGCCCGGGACGGCGAACCGCGGCCAGTGGGGCCCGCGATCGGCTGAACCTGCCGCGTCAGCAGGTAAATAAACTGGCCCGGCCCGCCAGGGTGCTTACCCTGGCGAGCCGCGTGCCAAACGTTGCTGACCCCTGCTCTATCATATCCCTCCTTAGTCTCCTCTTTTCCAAGCTGAAAAGTCCTAGCCTCTTTAATCTCTCCTTATATGGGACCCGCTCCAAACCCCTAATCATTCTAGTTGCCCTTCTCTGAACCTGATGATTTTAATACTGCCATGTAGCGACAGCATGCAGACTTTTAGTTGCTGTTTTTGCACAAACTAATGTAAAGTCTGACATCCCTTTGAAGGGTTGTTTTTATCCAGTGCTGCTATTTTTATTTGAGGGTTGTTCTGTGCTAGAATTTTTCCCCTTTAGTTTGTCTCCGTCTGCCCTGAATTTTCTGAAATGTTTTCAGATCAGATTACAACAGATCAATTGCTCTTTCCTTATTTGGCCCCTCCTCCCAAAAGTAACTTTGTCCTGGGCCCCTCTTACCCGAACTTAGTCGGGGGAGAGTTTGTGAATGCAAGTCATTGCTTTCCCTAGACTCAAATCACAATAGTCTTTGGAGAAATCGCAGTTAGAAGCCTTGGCCCACAAAATCTGTTGGGTTGTCCATATCACTGTGAAAGGAGTGTACGTAATTGTGTGCAGTTGTTCAAATCTGGCACTATGGCTTAGAAAGGGTGCAAAGATTTAGCCTGTAAAAAATATAGTGAAATATAATTCACAAATACATTGAGTGTGGGTTTACGGTGGATTTAGTTAAGCTCTGTGCAACCTTGAAGGCAAACTTGGAAACTAAGAGAGCACATGTATAAAAAGAAATATTAAAGTTACTGTACAAGTAAATGTAGGGACCCTAGACCTTTTATAAAAACAACAAGGAGTCCAGTGGCACCTTAAAGACAAACAGATTTATTTGGGCATAAGCTTTCGTGGGTAAAAAACCCACTTCTTCAGATGCATGGAGAAGTGGNAAGGTCTAGTATCAGGGGTGGCCATGTTAGTCTGTATCCACAAAAACAACAAGGAGTCCAGTGGCACCTTAAAGACAAACAGATTTATTTGGGCATAAGCTTTCGTGGGTAAAAAACACACTTCTTCAGATGCATGGAGAAGAAGTGAGGTTTTTTACCCACGAAAGCTTATGCCCAAATAAATCTGTTTGTCTTTAAGGTGCCACCGGACTCCTTGTTGTTTTTGTGGATACAGACTAACATGGCCACCCCTGATACTAGACCTTGTATGCTGCTCTGATTGCATAAAGAGGGCCATGACAGCCCTTAGGGAATACCTACGTGTACAGGGATTTCTTGAGTAATATAGAGCTGCTGCAGTAGCCGTGTACTACCGCTGTCATAGGCTTTGGTGTACGGGGGCATGTTGGGGAGGTAGAGAGCATTGCTAGAGTTCTCCAGGAATTTTAGGCTGATGGACTGTCCATAAGGGGCCACTTCAGCTAGAATGTAAACTAGAGCAGACCCAAGGTGGCTCTATTTATATTAGAGGCTAGGTAAGGCCCCAGGCAGCCTGAGAGTAGAAGTAGTTCAAAGGTGGCTCTAAGCCATATACTGCATTTTGTATCAAGTGCAGGAATAAGCCCTGGACAATCAGGTCCTCAGTGTATGTGAAAGTTGCCTGGTGACGGCCTTAGAGAATGGAGTCCTCTTTTTAGTCACAGAACCGATACAGCACGGGCAGCGGGGCAAGCCTCCTGGCCAGGCCCAGCGATCTGCTTCGACTCTGCTCAGGAAGGACCAGCTCTAGGGGGCAGTAGTTTAGTCTTAATCTCAGCTATCCCAAGAGAACAGGGAGCCAGTTAGGTCCTCAGCACCCCCATGCATTTGCTGTCTAGTATATAAATGAGTGTACTGGTTTCTGCAGTGGATATGGTCAGAGAATAGCCCTTCTCACAGTAGCCACATGCTTATACATCTCTACCCCGATATAACATGACCCGATATAACATGGGTTTGCATACAACGCGGTAAAGCAGTGCTCCGGCGGATCAGTGCGTCAGCTCCCAGCCGCGGCGCTCCACTTCCTGCCGCCGGTGAGTGTGGGGAGGTTGGGAAAAGGATGCCCCCCCCATACTCACTTGCGGCGGGAAGCGGAGCGCCGCGGCTGGGACATGGTGGAGTGGAGCGGGCGGGGCCGGGCTGCTCCGCTTCCGCCACTGCCGGTGAGTGCGGGACCTTTCCACAACCCCCCCCACCCTAGCCCCTCCAGCGACACGGCTGGGGCAGACCAAGGAAAGTGGAGCGGGCTGGGGCTGCGGTGCTCCGCTTCCTGCCGCAGGTGAGTATGGGGGGCGTCCTTTCCCCAACCTCCCCGCACTCACCGGCGGCGGGAAGCGGAGCGCCGTGGCCCGAGGCTGGCGGAGTGGAGTGGGCTGGGGCCAGGCTGCTCCGCTTCCCGCCGCTGCCGGTGAGTGCCTCTCAGGGGGCGATGGTGTGTGGATAGGGTTCGGGGCAGTCAGGGGACAGGGAGCAGGGGGGCCAAAGAAAGTTCTATATAACACGGTCTCACCTATAGCGCAGTAAGATTGTTTTGGCTCCAGAGGACCGCGTTATATTGGGGTAGAGGTGTATATGAATTGTTTACAAAGAGGTAGGTTGAGAACTGATGTAGAGGTGCACAATGGAAGCTGTTTGCAGTGCTCGCACAACAGAGGTGTTTCTTTTATAAAGAGAGCGTGTCTGTGTTGTAAAGTACCTAGCAGGAACCTGAAACTTGGGAGTCCGGACAAGGGACTGCGCTAAAATAACTGTATTTAATTTAGCCTCTAGGGTGCTGTTTCAGCTCACGCTTTATATGAAGGTGACGTTTATAAAGAGATGACTGAAAGATGTTATAACCATGTTCCAGACGTGAGTTGTAAGCATTACAGATGATTATAAGCACATCAGCGGAAGGCGTTACAGAGGGTTATAGATGATCTGTCAATCTACTTGCCTTTAATGCCCAGTGGCTGAAGTGGGCTAGGGGCAGTCCAGGGCCAGGGTTGGAGTTCTCACAGGGGATCAGTAGCCTGGAGATCCAGTTCAAGGGGACAGGTTGGCAGGACAGTTAGGCGAGGTGGCGTGGCAAGGTGCTGTAGGCAGCAACCTGCAGACAGTGGCCTGTTGCTCAGACAGCTTTCTCTTCCTGTGGTGGTCGTTATATAGTCCAGGTACCCCACGAGACTGCTGTCTGTCCAGCCAGTTGGGCCTGGGCGTGGGTGCTGGGGGGTCTGTAAGCCTTTAGCACAAAGGCTATTGGTTAGGGGGAGTAGGTCAGCACATTGCTGTGGCATGGAGGTGAGGGACACCGTCTAGGGACCATTACTGGGGTCCCGACATCAGTGCTAACAATCTAGAACAGTTGACTAACCATTTCCTAGAAGATCTGTTCACCCTTTATGAACTTTTTACAAACGTACCTTAACTGTAAAGTGTGACCCAATTCACAATGCTCAACTCTCTGCTCTTCTGGAGAACCTTCCACCACAATGATGGGGAACCAAAACCACCCATGACTGCCCCACCGTAGACTCCCATGCTTCATGTTACACAATAACCCAAGTTATTGGGCTCAATATAGCAGTAACTGGGTGAAATTTAATGGCCTGTTACACAGAGAAGTTCAGACTATACGATCTAATGGTCCCTTCTGGTCCCTACTCTGTGTACATCAGGGACAGCTGAAATGAGCGCTGCTTTCCCAAAATAATGTTGAATATGACTTTCAAAACAGTCTAAAAGATTTAGACACATCTTCCATTAAAATTAATGTATGGGATGTGTCTAAATCCTCTAGACTGATTTGAAAGTCTCAACCATAGTTTTTTTGGAAAGGATTTGAAATCTGTGTATTCCTGTAGTGCAGTGTCTGGTTAGCCTTTGGCACTGCTAAAGGGAAAATGGGCTCATATGTCTTACAGCCAAATTCGTAAGCCCCCCCCCGCCAACTACTAGAGAGATAGAACAGAATATATTATGTCTGCTCTTTCTCTAACCCTGCATAATTGCATATGATTACTGGATTGCTACAGAACAGTTTCTGGTAATTGTAGGAAAAGTGCATAGGTGCAAAAGAACAAACAGTCCTAATTCTTAATGAAAATATGAACATGCATCAAGGTTAGGGGTCAGTGTCTGCTGTTCTTTCTCATGCTGAGTAGTAGCTAACTCCTCAAGTACAGTGCCTCGTGATGTGAGTATGCAATTATTGCTAACAAACTATTTAGACCATATTCTGCCATTTGTCCAAATCCCAGAGTCCTGCATAAGGGCCTTGAAATTTGGCCTACTGACTTTTGCTTTCGGTGATGAGGAGTTAGGGTTGCCAGGCGTCCAGTTTTTGACTGGATGCCCGGTCAAGAAGGGACCCTGGCAGCTCCAGTCAGCACCACTGACTGGGCTGTTAAAAGTCCAGCTGGCGGCACAGTGGGGCTAAGGCAGGCTCCCTGCCTGCCCTGGCTCTGCGCGGCTCACAGAAGTGGCTGGCATGTCCCTTCAGCTTCTAGGTGCAGGGGCGTCTAGGGAGGCTCTGCACACTGCTCCTGCCCCGAGCGCCAGCTCCGCCGCTCCCATTGGCCGGGAACCGCGGCTAATGGGAACTGCGGGGGCAGCGCCTGAGGGTGAGGACAGTGCATGGAGCCCACTGGCCACCACTGCACTTAGGAGCAGCAGGGACATGCCAGCCACTTCTGGTAGCCTCCAGAGGTAAGCACCACCTGGACCCCACACCCCGAATCCCCTCCTGCACCCAAACTCCCTCCCAGAGCCAACACCCCGTGACCACTCCTGCACTCCAACCCCTTGGCCCCAGTCCGGAGCCCCCTCCTGTACCCCAAAGTCCTCATTCCCGGCCCTACATCAGAGCCCGAGAGCCTTCACCTCCCAACACCCCAACCCCTTGCCCCAGCCTGGAGCCCCCTCCTACACTCTGAACCCTGCACCCCAACCCCCTGCCCCAGCCCTGAGCCCCCTCCCACACTCCAAACCCCTCATCCCCAGCCCCACCCCAGAGCCCGCATCCCCAGCCGGAGCCCTCAGCCCCCCCAGACCCCAACCCTTTGACCCAGCCTGGAGCACCCTCCTGCAACCCAAACCCCTAATCCCTGGCCCCACCCCAGAACCTGCATCCCCTGCTAGAGCCCTCATCCTCTCCCGCACCCCAACCCCCTGCCCCTGCCCGGTGCAAGTGAGCGAGGATGGGGGAGAGTGAGCGATGGAGGGAGGGGGGATGGAGTGAGCAGGGGCGGGGTCTCGGAGAAGGGGTAGGGCAGGGGTCAGGGCAAGGGTGTTCGGTTTTCTGCAATCAGAAAGTTGGCAACCCTATGAGTTGTGTTTGTGGATTAATAACAGGGTATGACTAACACCCTTAGTTTTGGGGCATTTAACTTGTTTTAAAAGGTGCACAGGGCCAAATTTTGTTCTAAGACGGACCCTGTGCAAACTTAATAGAGGTCAAGAAGTTATGGGTATAACTGAAAGCGGACTGGGTCCAAGGCTATCTAGTTATTCTTCAGAAATATACTGTACCATGGGGCAAATTGACTACTAAAGTCAATGTACAATACAGTTTTCCATTGCTCCACTGAAAACTTTAAATAAAACTTGTATGTTAAGATGCATTCCTATTATAATCTCTTTATATTTGTCTATAGATCAGTCAATGCTGGAAAGAGAGTGAGAGAACTTGTGAACTTTTTCAGTGACTTCTAAATATAAATTTATTTAAACTATTTTCATTATTTTAAGCTTGTTGCCAGAATTTGTGCGCGTGAAGGCTTCTTTGTATGTAATTCAAGCTCAGAGTACAAAGACTACCCACCAGTTGAATCCCATTTATGCCTGAGGGTGGGATTTAAGCAGTACCTAGGCATTGCGCTGACCTTCTTCACAGGGACGAAATTCCCCCATAAAGTGAATTACGGGCCTGTATCTGGGACTCACTGAATCCCAGAGTAAATTTGTTTAATGACCAAACTAATGTAATTTTATGCAGAATTGGGCATGTTTCATAAACGATTTCATCCCATTAAGGAGCAGAAATGGGACCACATGATTAAATGAGTGGCAGGGCCAGATTTAGGCAATCTGGGGCTTTAGATGCACCACAATTTAGGCCCCTCTGCCCCATGGCTGCCACCTCCATGGCTTTGCAGAGGGGTCTCCCTTCCAGAGAGGGAGGGCAGCAGCATGGGGCCTGCCACAGGAGTGACAGCAGGGGCAATGCTCCCACTGGGGAAGCAAATCTAGCAGCAGAGGGAGGAAGGCCCTTATTCCAGAAGCTGGGATGTATCTGAGTGGGTGGGCTGGGCTCACTGAACTCTTTGCCTCCTGCCGTGCACAGAGTCCCTTGTTGGGGTCTTGTTGGCAGGGCCCCCAGAGCAGTGGGTCTTGGCGTTGAAATCCCATTGAGATCCATGGGGCAGCTCATGCCTCTCAGTGCTCTTGTTTCAGGCTCTTTGCAGACTGTGGCAGATGCTGCATCGGTTGCACTTGAGTCACATTTTCAAGCTTTTCTTTACAACTTTGAGGGCTAGAAATTTACTTTAAAAAAGAAAGAAAATTAAGGTTCTGATGTAATCACATGACTCCGGGAGCTGGTACCATGGACAAGGTCCTACATTTTCTGTGCCTTAATCCAGCCCTGGTGACCAGGCATACAATTTAAATTTCAGATGCTTGCAACAGACAATTTGTGAGCCATCCACTGGCTTTAGGATTCCTTGCAGAAAAAGTTCATCAAATCATTTCGGATGGTGAAACAGTTAGTAAAAATTCCAATCAGTTTGTGAACAGGAAAAAGTACTAAATTTGCAGAATGAATTGTTTGTGGAGACTTTGTTCAGCTCTAATTAAGGTTCCAATCTGCACTCCTGACTCAGGCAAAACTCCAATTGATTTCAGTTGGAGTTTTGCCTGACTCAGGTCCGCAGGATGGAGCCCGAGGTGTTTTTCACTTTGCTGCATTTTGTTTGACTTGAGTCTGCTTGCAAATAGACTGTACTTATTGGTGCATAAAGTGAGTTAATTTTGATCTTGGTGCTTATTTGCAGGTACCTGCCTATCAGTATTCTGTCTCTAATTGATTTTTTTTTTTTTGCATCGTTCAGTAATTACTTCTGCACATCCCAGTTTGCAAAATGGAGAGAAACAAAGGGGGAAGCCAGAGCATTTATGCCACATTTAGGTTTTGTTTCCTTTGTTGTTGTCTTTGTATTTGAAAAATAAAAATGGTTTCTTAAAGGAATAACACTGCCATTAATTTAGACCCCACACAAATGCAGGAATAGTTTGTGAAATTAGAGACAATTGTGTCTCTGTTGTTTTCTTTTATCTGGAAAAGTAATAAAGCCTTCCTGTATTAGTCTTCTCTAGAGCAGCAATATGTCCTTATTTTAAACATGCCATGTGGTGTTAATAATTAATCACAAGGATTAAAAATAGAATCAAACCGTAGTGTTTATTTCTATTCTCACTTATACCAGGGTAAATTAGGCATACCTCCATTGAAATCAGTGGAGCTACATCAGTATAAAACTGGCGTGAATGAGATCAAAATCAGATCCCTTGATTTTTTGTTTGCCCTATCCATGTCTGATGCATTTCAGGGGATGGCTAGAATCTATTTATAGAGCAGTACTTGAGCGTCTGACGTGGAGTTCTGCGGACAATGCGGGACATTTTAAAATGTAGATACAAAGAACATATTTTCCCGTTGGAGCAAATTCTTTAAATTTTTCTAATTGAATTTGTCTTGTCTTAAGATTTTCGTGGGCCAGATTGTGATCTCAGGAACATCAGTGTAAATCCATAGTTACTCTTTACAGATAAATCCTTACTCCTCTGCAACATTAAGGAGTTACTCCGGGTTTACACGGATTTTGCTTGAACACGTAATTTTTTACTGGGTACGTAAATACTGCAGTAGCTCCATTTGTTTAGTTACAGTGACATGCAGTAACTGAATACGTCAATGGGAGTTGAAAATTGCCGTTCAGCAGCCCAGCGGACATGCAGCGGTCCTTGTAATCTGCATCTGAACTGGGGAGAAACCTGCCATACAGAAGCTGCATTTTTATTTGCAAAATTAGCTATGTTAATTATGGTACAAGGCATCCCGGGTAAAGATTGTTCTATTCCTCTCCTTAAGTGGCGATCAGTGCACATTACAAAACCCCACTACACCAGCATTATGGTTTTCCATACTGGGTTCTGAATGACAGTTTTGGCTCAAGTATAACTCTTCCATTTCTTTATAGGTCACAAATGAGGACATTGGGAACTAATGACAGGAACTTAAAAGTACCTTGCATATTTTCTGCTCTGTGGGTAGATTTTTATGTCTAAGGATGACTTTCATCCTCTAATTAATGTGATTACTGCACATACTGTATTAAGGAAAACAAGTGTAGAAGAAACTCCCTATTTCCCTTAGGGCAAATACAGAGACAAAAAGTATTTGCAAGTGTGTGCTACTTTATTTTGAGCTTCTGTAGTATAGGCCATCCTCTAATGCGGGGGTTCTCAAACTGGGGGTCGGGACCCCTCAGGGGGTCACAAGGTTATTACAGGGGGGTCGCGAGCTCTCAGCCTCCACCCCAAACCCCGCTTTGCCTCCAGCATTTATAATGGTGTTAAATATATAAAAAAGTGTTTTTAATGTATAAGGGATGGGGGTGTCGCACTCAGAGACTTGCTAAGTGAAAGGGGTCACCAGTTCAAAAGTCTGAGAACCCCTGCTCTAATGAAACACGACCTTCGTCGGGTCTCTAATTCCTAAAAATATCACTTCTTGGGTGCAACAGGCATTGATGTTCTGTGTGTAGCAGAAACTGTCGACATTCAGAACAAACCGCTCCTGAGAGCAATAACGTTACTTGTATTTATAGGTCCCTGATGATTAATTGTAATTACGGTGACAGGCCTAGAGAGACACTTCTGTGGGAAATCGTGTGTAAGGGACGGGGGCCCAGTGAGGTTCCCATTACAGAGCTTCCACCATTATTTCCACTTGGAAGGAGGATAAGGAACAAACAAGTGGTTCTCTCCAAAAGCTCATTGATCCCCTGAGATGTGTATGGATCTCCCAGGCAGGGCCGGCTCCAGCTTTTTTGCCACCCCAAGCAGCGGGGGGAAAAAAAAAAAAAGACCCAATTGAGCTGCCGCCGAATTGCCACCGAAGACTGAAGCGGACCGATTGAGCTGCCGCCCAAGTGCTGCTGCCGCCGACCTGGACGTGCCGCCCCTTTCTATTGGTCGCCCCAGGCACCTGCTTCCTTCGCTGGTGCCTGGAGCGGCCTTACTCCCAGGGAGCCACTCTAGGTTAGAGCCGTCCTTATGGGAGCCCTCTGACTCAATGCTCCCTCATGGAGTTCTCTTGGCCCCATTTTGTTCTGTGGCTGCTAAAGTCTCCAGTACCAGCTTCTGTCCCGGAAACTCCCCCTCCAGTGTGGGCTGCGCAGTGTAGAAGAGTAACGTGAAAGCAGACGTTTAAAAATGTCTTTGGTGTAAGTCCCACTCGGCCTCAATTCAACAACAGCTCAAGGCTCCCGCTACCTGCAGACATCCACCACAGTAAAAATGGGAGACAAAAACTTTCATCAGCTGAGAGCGCCAGACCATGGAACTGTTCCATACAGCACAGTGGCTACTTGATCTTGAGTTAACCACTGATCCTCAGACCCAAGGCCCCATGAGGCGAAGGGCTTTCTTCCATCACCAGAAAAATCCAACAGAATTGGAGAGGCACTTGCTAAGGCCAAACAGAACCAGTGATGCTGCATAACTTATCACCCTTGACTGAGTTTTGCCAGCCAGATAGACAGGAGCCGTGTTGGCCCTTGTATGGAGATTAGATACCACAGTGCAAAGTAACTTACAAATACCTCTGGTAGAAAAGTGCTGGAGTCAGAATTGATTTTGCTGAGGTGGGGAATCACTGGTTGTGTGGGGAGGCTGAGGGTTCATGCCCGGAGTGTTTATCCCCTTGTGAAAGAGTGCGGGACAACAGCAGCTGAGCTAGCACCCTGGTCACTGCAGCTGCAATAAATTACTCTGGAGTGTGGATCTCGTTCAGAAGAGCTGGGCCTAACTGATGGGCTGAGGAGAGCTAAGAGGCTAATTGGGCCATTAGGCAGATGGCACAAAAGGCTCAGGAAGGAAGTGGGAAAGGGGGAAGCAGGAAGAGAGACACCGCTCTTCCCTGCTTGCCTCAGGAGCTGCAGGTTCCCTAGGACTGCGGGTGTAAGGTTGTCTAGGGTATAAGGGTGGTGGAAAGTAATGTTGTCAATAACCTGCATGGGATATTTTACCAGCAAAAAGATCTCTGAGCTGTTTGTGGAGTCGAGCAGAGGCAGGAGAGAGTGGGCCCTGCTGCAACCCCTCAGCCCTGGCCTTCCCCTTCCAGAGAGTGGATCTCGCACTCTGTGAAGGGGCTGTTACATGGTCCAAGTGGAGGTGTATGACTTCACACAAATGGCTTGCTTCCTCCTGCCTGGTTTTCATTCCATCTGCAGGGGGCTAATTCAAGCCCTCGTGATTTATAGATTTTTCTTTTTAGGCCAGAAGAACACCTAGTTTGCTCTATGCTCATTTTTAAAAAGGTGCATCTTATTTCTGATTTTTTTAGCTTCAGCGTCTAACCATTGGCACTCATTATGCCTTTTTCTGCTAGACTAAAGTGCTGTCTCCCATGGGTAATCTCTTCCCTACGTATTGTGACAGATCAGTCTATGGTGGTACATGTCTATATCCACCTGCAAACTCCATTTTGTTTTGTGAATGCTAATTGGAGTGATCTGCTCTGCCTTCATGGTTGTTCTTTTACCTCCCTCTTGGACTGGAATTCCAAGCAGTATTGGCCATGAGTTAATAATGCAGGGCAATCAAGTGTTGTTAAGCTGGAGGATCTCCCATTAAAATGGAATTCCCCTAGGGCAATGAGCTAGCTGCTGCTAGGGTGACCAGATAGTCAGTGTAAAAAATCAGGACGGGGGTGGGGGATGATAGGAGCCTATATAAGAAAAAGACCCAAAAATCGGGACCGTCCCTATAAAATCGGGACATCTGGTCACCCTAGCTGCTGCCCAGAGGAACCAGTTCTCCTAGGAGAGTTTGTAACCAAACAATAGAACATCCGATGAGTGGCCTGAGGAGAGTCACCTGATAGGAGAGTGTGGGGAGACTGGAACCATATAAAATGAATGTTTCTTACTGGCCATTTTTGGGGGAGAAGAGACCAGAATAAAAAGGCCAGGCTATGCAGATGGAGAGGAGGGTTCTGGGACCCTGAAAGGACTGACCAAAACCCAGAGGGCTCTTGGTGTGGCGAGGCTGATGGAGGCAGTGCTTGTGTATGCAGTTGATTGTTGTTTTTTCCATAGATCTGTCCACCTCTTGTGCTTTGTTTGTGAGAAAAATGTGGCTGGTTTAGAAATTCCTTTGCAAAGTCTCTGTCCCCCTTGCTGTTATGGTCACAGAATCTCTGAAGGGGGAAACAATCCAGGAGGCCCATAACTTTGATGGGAATCCGGGAGTGTGCAAGAGCTACTGGGGAGGCTTGGAAGAGCCGGCACTAGCTCCCGGATATGAGCAGTTGGACTGTGGAGTCCTGATCTCTCAGAAAGCGGGCTAGAGAGGGGATTTACACCCTGAGAGTGTGCCTAGGCCAGTATTCAGGCTCCACCATCTTGACAGCATGTTGGCTTCAGTAGCTGGAGCTTCTAACCACTGGTTCTCATTATGCCTTTTTTGGCTAGATTAAAAAGTTGTTTCCTGTCTAGTGTGACCATATTTCCCTGTGCTGAATATGGGACACCCGGTAACATTACTCGTATTCAAGCAAGTTCAATGGCAATCAATCAGAACTATGCAGTACAAATGTTCAAATTAACATCAAGCTGACTGTGCCCCCGTTAAAAAGAAATACTGAATAGCTGGGTTCTTTTTATTTACCTTCTTATCTTTAAGGCTTTAGGGTTCACACGGGGAGGGGTGACACTCCTCTCCCCCGGGGAGAGGTGACACACACACTCCCGTACACCTCTCTCACACAGGGGGGTGACCGACCGACTCGACCCTCCCTGCCCAGTGCTCTCTGCCCTCCATGCCTGGCTGGGCCCCCAGGATGGACCCGCCTCTCCTGGTACCTGGTGCTGCATCTTGCCAAAGCGACGTGTGTGGGGGGCACACAGGGTCACATGCCCTCCCCCCTCCAGATTTCTGCCATGGTTCACACCACAATGTGGCAAGCAGCAGCCTTTTGGGCCTATGTGGGAGGGAAGGGACAGGAGCTGCTTCCAGCCACCGGGGAGGAGAAGTGGGGATGACCTGGCCATGTCTTTGCAGAGCTCATCTCTTATTCTTCTCCTCCCAGCCCCGCAGCTGGAAGCAGCTTGTCCCTTCCTGCCTGCACAGTGTCGAAAGGCAGCTAACACCTCCAGGCTGCTGCTGGCCACCGACATAACCCAGCCGCCTCCTGTCCCCCCCCAGCTCCAGCGCGGGCAGGAAGGGGTTAAGTCCTAAGGACATATTGTGCACCAGGGTCCAGGGAACCCGACTTCAGGGGCTTCAGCGAACCCGGCCAGAGAGGGGGCTCAGCAGAGGAGAGTGTCTAGGGGACGGAGCAGCCTCGCACTCCCTGGGGGCAGGACCCGGGGGGCGAGGGTGGGTGAAGTGGGTGCTAAGCCCCTGCGCCGAGGGCTGCTATGGAGCCTGGAGGTTCGGGGCAGGAATAGGCTGGAAATTGCTTCCCCCCCGCTACAGAGCTCAGTTGAGGGGCGGAGAGGCTTCCCCATGCCAGCGCTGTGCGGGGCTTTGGCACACGCAGGGCTTGGCTCCTGGCCAGCACCCCAGGCCAGAGGGTCTTGGGCTTTACCCGGGGCACTGGCCCAGCCAGAGGCAGTGGGGGAAGGAAGGAGCCTGCCGGCCAGGCTGTTGGTGAGCTGAGTGCTCCGACCTGGGGCTGATTCTCCGCACAGCGCTGGGAGAGGACGTGCCCTGCTGGGGCGGGGGGGGGGGGGGGTGGGGGGGGGCAGGGGGGTGGGGGGGGGCGAAGGGGAAAAGCAGGGAGAGGACAGTGAGAGGGGGAGCACGTAAAGGGCCGATGGGTGGGCAGCAGAGGTGACACGTAACTGGTCACCGCCTGGCGCCTGCCGGCACTCGCCAGCCACCGTGGCTTGCAACGCGCTGCCAGCACTGGCCAGAAACGGGATGAGGGACGGAGCCCTGCTAGTGGCTGGCGAGCAGGGATCCTGCCAGCAGCAGGACCCACCAGTACTGATGAGGGGGAGATAGAAAATATGGGACAATTTGCCCATTTTAAAGAAAAAGTTGGGACACCTGCAGGAAGGTTTAAATACAGGACTGTCCCTTTAAACACAGGATATCTGGTCATCCTACTCCTATCAGGAATCTCTTCCCTCTACAGGTACTGTGATGGGTTAGCACAGGGGTGGCCAACCTGTGGCTCCGGAGCCACATGTGGCTCTTCAGAAGTTACTATGCGGCTCCTTGTACAGGCCCCGACTCCGGGGCTGGAACTATACAGGTGCCAACTTTCCAATGTGCCGGGGGGTGCTCACTGCTCAACCCCTGGTTCTGCCACAGGCCCTGCCCCCACTCCACCCCTTCCCGCCCCCTCCCCTCAGCCTGCCGTGCCCTCGCTCCTCCCTCCTCCCCCCCAGAGCCTCCTGCACGCCATGAAACAGCTGATCAGGAGATGCAGGGAGGGAGGGAGAGGCGCTGATTGGCAGGGCTGCCGTTGGGTGGGAGGTGGTGGGAGCTGGGGGAGAGGGGAGCTGATGGCGGACTGCGGACGTATTACTGTGGCTCTTTGGCAATGTACATCGGTAAATTCTGGCTCTTTCTCAGGCTCAGGTTGGCCACCCCTGGGTTAGGATATGGCTGAACAGCAACTTGGTGAGCGTCCACCAGGGGGAGCCTGTTCAAGGTTGTAACAGGTATCTATAGATCATGATCAAGTCACTTCTTCACCTTCAAGTAAAATTTGGGAAAATAATAGTTCAGGCAATTTGCTGAATTACAGAAAGGTGTTCGTAGTGTAGAGACCTCAGGCCAGGCTCTCCCCTGATATATCTCCAGCTGAAATCTGTGGAGGTGCCTTTGGTCCTTCCTGTAGTACTACAGTAGTTAATTGTATGTCACGGAGCCTCTTTCGAGCCCCTCTTTACAGAACTAAATTTGGCCATAATCATAGGATCCAGTTGGCGCACGGTGTCCTACACTGGACACAGAGTATGTCTGGTAAAGTCTTACAAAAATTCTGATTAAAGATCCTGGGACTGATTCTTCTGTTTCCGCCGGTGTAAATCAGGAATAACCCCACTGAAACCAATGGAGTTACATCCACCACTTTTAAACCAATAATTCCTTTAGCTGGAGTTACTCCAGCTTTACACTGGTGGAATAAAGAGGAAAATCAGGACCAAGTATTTAAAAAAAAAATGTCCTTACAGTGCCTGGGTTACAACAAACACATGACTTCACTGAAACAGAAAGATTTTTAAATGGCTAATTCATGTTAAGCCATCTATGTGGATGGTTGGCCAGTTGCACGTCACTGACCTTGGGCCATGAATATAGACTTGCACTTTCATCTTCAGTTATTTTTGCTTCTCCCTTCTTTTGCCCATCTCGTGTATTCTGAATCTGCCCGACTGTTTTCAGCTGTCATTGTAATATATGTGCCAGCCAGATCCTCAGCTAGTGTAAACTGGTCCCCCTGAAGTCAGAGGAGTGATGCTGATTTGCACCCAGTTGAACATCAGGCCTCTCGTATGCAAAATCACCTTCTGTTGGGAGTTCTATTTCAATACCTAGCTACAGTGAGAAGGACTGAGGCTATCTCGACCTTCTCTCTGATTCTCCTGCCTTTGATCAGTTTAAATCCAGACTTTTAACATATTTTGGTCTGAATCCTTAATGTATTGCACAGCACAACACACCTATCCATGATAACTGCAATGGAAGAATAACTCCTAACACGCTGGGATTTGTTTGCAGCAGAAATTCTGGTGTGATGCTGAATTAATGAGATTTTAATGAAAACCAGACTAATTTATATAAACATTTGGAAAGGAAGGACAGGATGTCGATATGAAGGTTAATAGCTGATATAGTAAATGAGACTACAAAGAATAAGTCCAGGGTAAGAAATAATGTTTTTAGGTTTGCAACGTAATACATTTCCTTCGTAGGCATTGCTAATATGAATTATGCAGGGATGTTATGAAGGGGTCTGCATTGCCTTCCTGCTGTTTGACTAGAAGTCCTGGGCCTTTCCACATTTCAACTGTGTACATTTGCCAAGCGCTCTTATTACTTCAATCAATTTAAATTTGCAAGACTGATGATCCTGACAGAAACCATTGCCATGTCATGTGATCGGAGGAGCTAAAAATACTGTTCTCTACTGCGTGTACTTATTTCATGCTCTGAAGCTCAAGGAGTGTTTGTTAAAAAAATATGAAGTTTGCACTTTAGGCTTTTCAAGTACACTTCACAAATAATTTACAAAAGGCAAAATAATATCCAGTGCATTTCATGGAGTCTTGAAGACTATTATTATTATTATTTATTTGTATTATGATTGTGCTGAGAGAGCCCCAACTGTGTTCAGGGCCCTATTGTGCTAGGGGCTGTGTATAAGCATGATGATGGACAGTGTCTGCCCCAAAGATCCTATACTCTAAATATGCATGACAGAAAGGGTGGGAGGGGAACCAGAGGCCCAGAGACATTAAGTGACTTGCCCAAGCTCAGTCAGCCCGTCAGTGGCAGAGCCTAGAATAGAATCCAGGTCTCCTCCCTCCCAGTTCCATGTACTGTCCACTAGACCATGGTGCCTAGTTTGAACTTTGGTTCACAGAGTTTAAGGCCAGAAGAGAGAATCAGATTATTTAGCCTGACCTCCTATAACATATTTTTCTCAGCCGTGGTCGTTGAAAGGCAGCTGTAGGGATCATTCTAATCTCTGGTCTGAATCATGCCGTTTATTTTAGGGGATGTTTTGGAATCTTCCTGTGACCGGCCCCTTCCAGTATGAGGCCTTCACCTATCCCACTGTGACTTGCCCCCAGTGTTTTGCCCCCAGAGTGCAGTGTGCATGTGGTGAGCTGAAGGACATGGAACAGTGTAGAACCTGTGGTATCCTCCTGTCCCTGGATAGGTCCTGCAATGTAGTGGGTTATTTTGCTGAGGTCCCTCATTGCCACTCATGATAGAGGACACTATTGAGCAACAGAAGGTCTAGGAGAGTAGCTCAATGCCTCCATGATACTATTGGTGATATCCTACAACTTATTTGACCTTCATTATGTGGCTTCCCTTCCTAGACTCCATGGGGGAGAGTGGCCTACCTGTGATTGACATGTCATATTGCCTCAGATTCTCAGCCTGAGACACCACTGTGAGTGTGTGTCTGTGTGTTGGGAGGCAGAGTTTGGGCTCTCCCCACTCTTCAAAAGCAACAGACAGGAAACTTTCTCTTGGCTCACATGGCCCAATGGTCCTTGCCCATCGTTTCCAGTAGATAACTCTTTCCTCCGGCTGGGGCATGGCACGTAAGCTTTCCCAAGAGATTGGTAGCGTTGGTGGACAAGTCAAGACTGACGGGGTTAGCATGACAAAGTTAGAGGCAGAATCCAACTCCCAGAGCTATAGGGTTAATCAGAAAATCAACTTTTATAGCGAAACCCTTGAATCAGCATGACACCGGGCAGCAAGAGAACAATCTAATTTGTAAAATGGGAGGAATTCTATATTAGCAGGATGGAACAAGCAATAGAATTAAGAGCTAAACTAATAAGTAGCACTTTGTGCGTGAGCAGATGTTCCTACTCCTATTACTCCATATTACTTTGTGTCCCTTGGAGACCATATTACTTATTATTACATTTTACTGTTTGTCCCTTGAAGACTAGGAATGCAGAATGCATCTCCAAAGAATGGAGTCCCGAGGGAAAGCCAGGGAACAGCGTTGCAAATATATTTTCGCCTAAGAATGCCCCGTATTGGTTCAGCCCCACGGTCCATCTAGCCCAGTATCCTGTGTTCCGACAGCTGCTGCAGAGGGAGGGAGCAGAACTGGGCAATTTATCGAGTGATCCATCCCTTGTCACCCAGTCCCAGCTTCTGGTCAATAAACATTGAAATGAATGCCAGTGACAGAAGACAAAGTAACCTTTTCAGAGGAGCTAAGGAAGAACCTCATTAGAGCCTCTAATAAGTATCAAATAAAATTCAATTAACTCCCAAAGACTAACTTCTAAGGCCTAATACTCAGCTCCTGCCTAGCTGCTTAATCATCAGCCAGCACACGGATTGCTGGCATCTGCGGCAGGCAGGAAACACACAAACGGATGCAGGCAGCGAGTCATTACCACCCTCCTTCTTTCTTTGCTTTATTACGAGATAAATAAGCTAAAACCCAATAACAGTTATTCAGGAATCATCCTGGGTCACGTGATGGAGAGCCTCATGGTGCAAAGCGCAAAGAAATCAAAAGTCTGCTGCCCAAGGAAACGTCTCGCTCTTTGAGTGTCACCTTCCTCGTTTGTAAATGGGGGCAGTGACAGGTGTCAGCATTGCAATGGTGCCATGAAATAATGCATGTAAGCTTTTGAGTCCATGGGCGTTGAAGGGCATCATCCTTTCCCAGGAAGTGTTTGGCAGGATCAGGCCCCCAGAGGAATTGCATATTTAAATCACAGCTGCCTTGTGGGTTGGGCTGCTTAATGGAATGAGCGCTGGCATAACTCTAAGTAATTGCCAATATGTTGGCATCTGTGAGGAGGGGGGGAGAAAGAAACCATGAAATCATTTTTTTATTAAAACAGTAATGAAATAGATTGCACCGGGCTTGCATCACTGGATTAGTCATGCTGGTGTAGAGCAGTGACCATTATTTTTAACTGAACTGTTTCATTTTAACGAACAGTGAAATTACATCTAATTTGATTGCTCTGAGGTGTAGCTGCTAAGGAGGTGAACACAGGAGGCTTTCTCCGATGACACGTAGCTTCTCCGGTACTTTCCATCCACACTTCATTTAAACAGAACAGCACAACGGGGCACTAATCAATCAGAGGCTGTGATGGAGCACAAAGTAATCTTGATTCTTGGCTAATTCAAATTAGTGTTTTGCTGAACTGCAGACTGGTAATACAGGGTCAGCAGAAATCTTCCCTTGTTGATGTATTCAGTGGTGTCGTATTACTGGAATAGGAACCCACGGACCTCATCTGTGATAGGTAGTAAAGCTAGAGCAGATCCCACTTGGTCTGTATGTTAGAACTGTGATTGTAATATGAAGGGGACAATCTTGCTCCCATTGAAATCATTGGGTCATTTGCCATTGTCTTCTGTCAGAGCCGTGTGTGTGTGGGTCTATGTTACACCATCTCTTAGGGTGGTTCTCATCTACACCCAATATGCACTGGGAATAGCTGGGGCAGAAGGGAGGTCACACAGGCATCATTTGCACCATCCCCTCAATCCTGGGATGGCTCTGGGCCAGCCCAGTCCCTGCTGCATCTTGCTACACTGGTGACCCATGGCCCTGTTCCAGAAGCTGGGGCTGACCGGAGTAGAGAGAGATCCCAGCCGTGCCCCATTTTACCCTGGAACGGCATAGGTACTGCTATGGCATGGAGCATTACCCCCATAGGTTGAATCTGCCAGGTTGATTTGTGCTGGGACACTGGCACCAAGCAGATCCAAGAATCAGGCCCACTCTTTATAAAGTGCCTATATAACAAAGAAACGTGGGATGCTTGGAGCAGCTTGTTGACATATAATATAGGTTACCATCCTCAGTCTGAATTTAAACGACTCTATTCTAATAAGAAACGGTGGCTGGGTTACATCCCTTGGGCTAAACCTGCAGTAATACACACCTGTGGCTAACATAAGTGGCTGCAGAATACTATCGCTATACTTAGCTTCTTCTTTCTAAAAACTAACTTTCAAAGCCTGATTCGCAACACTGCTGTGGATCAAACACGCTTAGTCGGCTGGTGCAAATCAGTGCAGCTCCAGGGAAATTCATTGGAGCAACCCCAATTTACACCGCTGAAGATCTGATCCAGTGCTATCGACTGTGTTCCTCCTGGCCTTCACGTGATGTGCAATGAAGAGAGAGGGGTTAAAGGGACTTCTCCCTGCATCCTCCCTGAGCAGCCTACATAAGACCAAGCAGAATTTCAGCCCCTCTGTACTCTGCAGAGTGGAGAGGCTGCCCATATTTGCTCCCTCTGTGGTGTGCAGCACCCCCAAGGGGAGGGGGACGGGCCATAGTCTAACACTTGGATGCACTGACCCACAGAACTGGCTGATAGTGCATCGATGGGCTGCATCCCTCAAAGCGGCACAGCTGCGGGTGATCGTTGGAGTGGGAGTCATTCTGCTGCCCAGAGGTAGATGCCTCCTGGCATTCACCGCGGGGTGGTGTAGCTCCCCATCACTCCTTAGTCTGGGCGGCGTGTATAAATGGCACAAGCTAGCCGTGTGGATATTACTTCCCAAGAGATGTACTTTGCAAACCAAAGCCCCATACTACTAAGTCATCAAAATCCACACTGGAACCAACAAGATGCTCACAGAGAGAACCAAGCAAACCCATGAGCCGAACCCTTGTTCTTCGGTCCCCTTCCTGGTCTGCTGTTAAGCCTGAATGGTAAGATTTGGGGGGCAAGGACCATCGGTTTTAAGCCCCCAGTGCACTGTGGCTTCCATACAAATAATTAATACTTATCTGCTTAGATTGTAAGATATTTGGGGCGGGGGCTGTCTCCCTTTCTGTTAATTCAGTGCAATAATGCAAGTGGCAACTCATATTTTAAAATGCTGGCCCAGTTATAGTCAGATCCAAACCATTTGAGACCGAGAGGATAAAATACCAAACGCACACACTGGATTTGTTCCCTGGGTCAGCTTCACCCCCACCCTAGCAGCATGGTGCAGTTTGCACCCCCTGGTGCAGGGGGTTTATTCCTGAGGAGGACAGTTTTAAATTCCAGATCTCCAAAGCATCCTTCCCAACAGAGCTTGCCTCAGGGTCAGTTTATGGAAATCCAGGGCCTTAGCCACATCATCAGATGGGATCCCGTGTGGTTTTGCCTCCATCCCCTAGCCCTGCCCCTCCTGTCAGGGGACACCATGTGAGCCATCTGCTGGGCTGCCACGCTCCTCTTTGACTCATCACCTGTCAGACTATCGGTGGGATTTTCAAAAGCTTCTAAACAGATTAGGCACCTAATTCCCATCGAAATCTATAAGAGTTAGGCACCTAACCTGTTTAAGAGTGTTTGAAAATCCTCCCAGGCACCTAACTGCATCTTTTAGGTGCCTAAATACCTTTATAAGTCTGGCCCAAAGTGACTTAGGAGCAACCATGAATTTCAGTGGGATTTATGCTCCTGAACCACTTAGGCACTTTTGAAAAATTCCACTCTCTATTATGGAAGTGCCACCTGCGGTTCCATAGTTAAGGTGGAGTTGAAGTTTGCACTTAAAGCAGGGATTCAGCCGCTTTGCTATGGATGAAGAATACAGTGTAGGCCAGAGCTAGCATTTGGTTTACCAATGTCACACCCATCATTAGAGGTTTTTCAGAGCAGGTTGGATAAACACCTGTCAGGGATGGTCTAGATTTACTTGGTCCTGCCTTGGTACAGGCAGCTGGACTTGATGACCTCTTGAGGTCACTTCCAGCCCTACATTTCTATGATTCTTTATTCTCCTTATTGAAGTCTAAGGGAGGGAGAGGTAGGACAGTGGCTAGTCTCTGCTTCCCATGGTTGATTCCCATGGTTGATTCTGAGTGATTCCCAGGGGCACACTAGCTCCCAAACCTTCAGAATATGAGGAATGCATGAAGCTACCTTTGCCTCTCCCTGCCGCCACCATTCCTGCCTTCAGCACGGCCTGACTCCCTGAGAAGCATAACTCCACTTCACCAGTGCTACTCCTGGCTTGAGTGAAAGTGGAATTGGGCCCATCAGGTATCAAGAATGCCAGTGCCACATGGCAGCTTGTCAGCTAGAGAGGTTGTGGAAAAGCAGACAGGACGGCATGTGAGAACAAGATGTTCTGCTTCAGCTCGCAGAGCCAAGTTCCTTATTTATTTATTTTTGACCATTTACTGTGGCGATGTCTGGACAGCACGTGGGCTCAGTTCACCTGCTCATGCGCTGCCTGTAGGAAATGCTGTTCACTCTACGAGCAGTTGCCTCTGAAGTTTTATCTGCATTCTCATAGACATGGAGGGTCTGGGCGGGCCTTCCCCACAGGCTGCTAGAGTGATTTCATTCTCTTCATGCCTCAAACAGTGATATATCAAACCCACGTCTCAAGCTATAATGGGATTCTTCTATATGTGTTATCCTGTGATAGACTCCTTTTCCCAGTTGATGTTTGCATTCTGCAGGTTCCCTGTCTACGGTGTTTGCTTTCTGTTGTTATTCTCCACTCTCTTTTTCCCCTGCATTTTTCTCTTTCCCTCTCTTCCCTTCCCCCCATCTCCTCTTTACTTCTCTTTCTAACACGCTCAATATTTTTTTCCCTTCTGTGTTTAGGAATGATTTTTACATGGACTTTCTGAATTGGAACTTGAATTGCATTATTGTAATTGCTGGTTCTTGGCGTGAGGGCAAGAGAGAGGCTTTTTGCCTATTTCGGTCCCAGGCTGTTTTGGCCCTTTAAGGAGGTGGGGAAAGCGGGTAGGGATCTAAGGCTTGGTCTACACTCACCCCCCAAATCGAACTAAGGTACGCAACTTCAGCTACGTGAATAACGTAGCTGAAGTTCGAAGTACCTTAGTTCGATCTTACCTCGGTCCACCCGCAGCAGGCAGGCTCCCCTGTCGACTCCGCGGTACTCCTCTCGTCTAGCTGGAGTACCGCAGTCGACGGCGAGCACTTCCGGGTTCGACTTATCGCGTCCAGACAAGACGCGATAAGTCGAACCCAGAACTTCGATTGCCAGCCGCCGAACTAGCGGCTGGGTGTAGACATGCCCTAAGAAAGCACCTTTTCCCTACCATTCCTTGCTTTCTGGTTTCCAGTCTGGGTGGACATCAGTAACATGTCCATGCTGGACCTGGGTCTGTTCTTAAAGAGCCAGCGCAGCCTGTTTCACTGCCTTTCTCCAAATACCAGGGCTTTTGTCCTACAATGAGTCCGCTTGGCCTTTTGCATGTGGAAATGTCTAAAAGTAGCCTACAGAGTTATCTGAGACTAATGGGGTCTTGAGTTACCTTTGCAGCCTGCCTAGTTCGACAGAAGATGGCTAAATCGATTCAGACACTAGTCCTCATTTAGCATTGCCAGATTAAAGACCTTGTCTTGGTGGGGTTGTTGATTTTCCACTTGGTGCTGGTCTGCTCCATTAAGACCCGGGCCACGTTTTTGGTATGTTACTAAATTAATGCAAATTGTGAATAATCACAACAGCTATTCATGCGTGATCTACAGACTAAGAATCACTTGCTGAAGAGATTCACAAATAGCTTTCACAAATGGATTTTGTTATTCCAAACAGAAAGCAAGGCAACATTTCTCTAGTGGTTTTTCTTGTTGCAGATTATTCGTTCAGCTCTGTTAACAACCCCAAACCTTCTTTAAAATACTCAGACACTATGTCTTATTTCAGGCAACTGAATAAGAGAAATTTGGTTTTCCAGACCAAACCCTTTTGAGACAGAACAATCCAAAAACCTTAGACTTTTTCCAAAAGGGAAAAACCTCTCTTCTCTGCTATGCCTTCTCTGGCTTAGAGTGAACGTTGCAAACAAAATTCTACTTAGGTTAGAGATCATGTTGGAGAAAATTTTGAAGAGAAGGAGCCTTTTTGAGGAAGTTAGAATTAAATACCCCTTGTATATATTTTGCAGTTAGTTACAACCGTCACTATGAGATCACTATCATGGCTCCATAATTTAAGTGTAATAAAATGACATAGATTTACAAAGATGCAACCGTGTGGTTTAGACTTAGGCATGCTCTCCACTGGGAGGGGGAATTGATCTATGTTACGCAACTTCAGCTACGTACTTAGATCTACTTACTGCGGTGTCTTCACTGCGGTAAGTTGACGGCTGACGCTCTCCTGTTGACTCTGCCTGTGCCTCTCATCCTGGTGGAATTCTGGAGTCGACAGGAGAGCACTCGGCGGTCGATTATTCGCGTCTAGACTAGACGTGATAAATCGACCCCCGCTGACTCGATCGCTGCCCATCGATCCAGTGGGTAATGTAGACAAGCCCTTAGTCTACACCTTTAATAGAGAAGTGAGGATCAATCTAGAGCCTCATTCTCTTCTCACCTATATCCGTTCGACACCAGTAGAACTCCACTGATTTCAGGGACGTCGCTCCTCAATTACACAGGCATTGCCACAGTGCAGATAGTCCAGTATCCTCTCTCTGACAGTGGCTGAACTGCACCAGAGGCTTCAGAGGAAAGTGCAAGAAACCTTAAACTAGGCATATATGGAATAACTTTCCCACAGGGAACTTTCTTCCTATCTTTCATTTCCTAGAGGTCAGCTTATGACCATTTATATCTGTGCGAGAGGAGAATCAGACCAAACTTAGGGTATGTCTACACTACGAAATTAGTTCGAATTTATAGAAGCCGGTTTTATTGAAATCGGTTGTATACAGCCGATTGTGTGTGTCCACACAATACAATGCTCTAGGTGCTCTAGTCGGCGGACCGCGTCCACAGTACGAGGCTAGTGTCGACTTCCGGAGCATTGCACTATGGGTAGCTATCCCAGAGCTATCCCACAGTTCCCGCAGTCTCTGCCGCCCTTGGAATTCTGGGTTGAGATCCCAATGCCCGGATGATGCAAAACAGTGTCGCGGGCGGTTCTGGGTACGTGTCGTCAGGCCCCTCCCTCCCCCGTCACAGCAACGGCAGACAATAGATTCGCGCCTTTTTACCTGGGTTACCTGGGTTACCTGTGCAGACAACATGGAGCCCGCTCAGCACAGCTGAGCTCACCGTCACCATATGTCCTCTGGGTGCCGGCAGACGTGGGACTGCATTGCTACACAGCAGCAGCTGCTAACTGCCTTTTGGCGGTAGACGGTGTAGCATGAGTGATAGCCGTGGGGCTGGCAGCCGTAGGGCTGCATTGCACCAGCCCCTTGCAGGCAATGGTATATTATGACTGGTACCCATCGTCGTCGTACTGGTATGGCTGTCAATCATGGCCACCTGGGCAGACATGCTACTGTTTCGATGATGACGGTTACCAGTCATAATATACTATTTTCTGCCAATTGCCCAATATTGTCCGCTAAGCACCCAGAAGAGGCCGAGGGCGATGCTGGGTGCTGGCGGACGTGGGGCTGGCAGACGTGGGGCTGCATTGCTACACAGCAGCAGCCCCTTGCCTTTTGGCAGATGATGGTATTTTATGATTGGTATCCGTCATCATCGTACTGGAGAGGCTATCACTCATGCTGCACCGTCGGCTGCCACCTTAAGATGTAAAAAATAGATTTGTTCTGTGTTCATTTGCTTCCCCTTCCTCCGTGAAATCAATGGCCTGCTAAGCCCAGGGTTTCCAGTTTAATCTTTGGGGGGACCATTCTGTGTGACAGTTGTTTGTGTTTCTCCCTGTTCCTGTACCTGTACGCCATGTCGTCACTCGGCCCTCCCTCCCTCCCGCCCTCCTTCTCCTGGTCCATCAGATACTACTTTCGCGCCTTTTTTCTGACCAGGCGCCATAGCTAGCACTGGGATCATGGAGCCCGCTCAGATCACCGCGGCAATTATGAGCACTATGAACACCACGCGCATTGTCCTGGAGTATATGCAGAGCCAGAACATGCCAAGGCGAAACCCGGACCAGGCGAGGAGGCGATTGCAGCACGGCGACGAGAGTGATGAGGAAATTGACATGGCCATAGACCTCTCACAAGGCACAGGCCCCAGCAATGTGGAAATCATGGTGTCACTGGGGCAGGTTGATACCGTGGAACGCCGATTCTGGGCCCGGGAAACAAGCACAGACTGGTGGGACCGCATCGTGCTGCAGGTCTGGGACGATTCCCAGTGGCTGCGAAACTTTCGCATGCGTAAGGGCACTTTCATGGAACTTTGTGACTTGCTTTCCCCTGCCCTGAAACGCCAGGATACCAAGATGAGAGCAGCCCTCACAGTTGAGAAGCGCGTGGCGATAGCCCTGTGGAAGCTTGCAACGCCAGACAGCTACCGGTCAGTCGGGAATCAATTTGGAGTGGGCAAATCTACGGTGGGGGCTGCTGTGATCCAATTTGCCAGGGCAATGAAAGACCTGGTGATAGCAAGGGTAGTGACTCTGGGCAACGTGCAGTCAATAGTGGATGGTTTTGCTGAAATGGGATTCCCAAACTGTGGCGGGGCCATAGACGGAACCCATATCCCTATCTTGTCACCGGAGCACCAAGCCACCGACTACGTAAACCGCAAGGGGTACTTTTCAATGGTGCTGCAAGCCCTGGTGGATCACAAGGGACGTTTCACCAACATCAACGTGGGATGGCCGGGAAAGGTACATGATGCTCGCGTCTTCAGGAACTCTGCTCTGTTTCGAAAGCTGGAGGAAGGGACTTTCTTCCCGGACCAGAAAGTGACCATTGGGGATGTTGAAATGCCTATCGTGATCCTTGGGGACCCAGCCTACCCCTTAATGCCATGGCTCATGAAGCCGTACACAGGCAGCCTGGACAGGAGTCAGGACCTGTTCAACTACAGGCTGAGCAAGTGCCGAATGGTGGTGGAATGTGCATTTGGACGTTTAAAAGCGCGCTGGCGCAGCTTACTGACTCGCTCAGACCTCAGCGAAAAGAATATCCCCATTGTTATTGCTGCTTGCTGTGCGCTCCACAATATCTGTGAGAGTAAGGGGGAGACCTTTATGGCGGGGTGGGAGGTTGAGGCAACTCGCCTGGCCGCTGATTACGCGCAGCCAGACACCAGGGCGGTTAGAGGAGCACAGCAGGGCGCAGTGCGCATCAGAGAAGCTTTGAAAACGAGTTTTGTGACTGGCCAGGCTACTGTGTGAAACTTCTGTTTGTTTCTCCTTGATGAACCCTCCAACCCCCCCCCCCCGACCCGGTTCACTCTACTTCCCTGTAAACCAACCACCCCACCCCACCCTCCCCTCCCCTCCCGCTTGCAGAGGCAATAAAGTCATTGTTTTTTCACATTCATGCATTCTTTATTAGTTCCTTACAGAGGTAGGGGGATAATTGCCAAGGTAGCTGGGATGGGTGGGGGAGGAGGGATGGAAAAGGACACACTGCATTTTAAAACTTTAACTCTTATTGAAGCCCAGCCTTCTGATGCTTGGGCGATCATCTGGGGTGGAGTGACTGGGTGGCTGGAGGCCCCCCCACCGTGTTCTTGGGCGTCTGGGTGAGGAAGCTATGGAACTTGGGGAGGAGGGCTGTTGGTTACACAGGGGCTGTAGCGGCGGTCTCTGCTCCTGCTGCCTTTCCTGCAGCTCAACCATACGCTCGAGCATATCACTTTGATGCTCCAGCAGACGGAGCATTGCCTCTTGCCGTCTGTCTGCAAGCTGACGCCACCTATCATCTTCAGCCCGCCACCTCTCCTCTCGTTCATGTTGGGCTTTTCTCATCTCCGACATTGACTGCCTCCACACATTCTGCTGTGCTCTATCAGCCTGGGCGGACATCTGCAGCTCCGTGAACATCTCGTCCCTCGTCTTACGTTTTCTCTTTCTAATGTTCACGAGCCTCTGCGAAGGAGAAACATTTGCAGCTGGTGGAGGAGAAGGGAGAGGTGGTTAAAAAAGACACATTTTAGGGAACAATGGGTACACTCTTTCATTACAAGGTCGCATATTTCGGCTTGCAGGCAGCCATCGTAGGCCACAGTGTTTTGGCTTTTTTAACCTTCTTAACATGTGGGAAAGGTTGCAAACAGCAGCGCATTTCCCATATCAAGGATGAATTGGGTTGTCCATTTAAAATGGGGTTTCAATGTGAAAGGAGGGGGCTGCGGTTTCCCGGTTAACATGCGGCACAAACACAAGTAAACCACCCCCCCCCCCCACACACACACACGATTCTCTGGGATGATCACTTCACCCCTCCCCCCCACCGCGTGGTTAACAGCGGGGAACATTTCTGGTCAGAATAGCAGGAACGGGCGCCTCTGAATGTCCCCCTTAATAAAATCACCCCATTTCAACCAGGAGAGCTTTCTGGAGATGTCCCTGGAGGATTTCCGCTCCATCCCCATACACGTTAACAGACTTGCTTGCTTTTTTTTTGTAATGTTTACAAATATTTACAAAGTTACACTCACCAGAGGTCTCCTGTGTGCCCTGAGGGTCTTGGGTGAGTTCGGGGGTTACTGGTTCCAGGTCCAGGGTCACAAACATATCCTGGCTGTTGGGGAAACCGGTTTCTCCGCTTCCTTGCTGCTGTGAGCTACCTACAGTACCTCCATCGTCATCTTCCTCGTTCCCCGAACCGTCTTCCCTGTGTGTTTCTCCAGTGAGAGAGTCATAGCACACGGTTGGGGTAGTGGTGGCTGCACCCCCTAGGATCGCATGCAGCTCCGCGTAGTAGCGGCAAGTTTGCGGCTCTGCCCCGGACCTTCCGTTTGCTTCTCTGGCTTTGTGGTAGGCTTGCCGTAGCTCCTTAATTTTCACGCGGCACTGCTGTGTGTCCCTGTTATGGCCTCGGTCCTTCATGGCCTTGGAGATCTTTTCTAATACTTTTCCATTTCTTTTACTGCTACGGAGTTCAGCTATCACTGCTTCATCTCCCCATATGGCGAGCAGATCTCGTACCTCCCGTTCGGTCCATGCTGGAGCTCTTTTGCGATCCTGGGAGGACTCCATCACGGTTACCTGTGCTGATGAGCTCTGCGTGGTCACCTGTGCTCTCCACGCTGGGCAAACAGGAAATGAAATTCAAACCTTCGCGGGTCTTTTCCTGTCTACCTGGTCAGTGCATCTGAGTTGAGAGCGCTGTCCAGAGCGGTCACAATGAAGCACTGTGGGATAGCTCCCGGAGGCCAATAACATCGAATTCCGTCCACACTACCCCAATTCCGACCCGCAAAGGCCGGTTTTATCGCTAATCCCCTCGTCGGAGGTGGTGTAAAGAAACCGGTTTAAAGGGCCCTTTAAGTCGAAAGAAAGGACCTCGTTGTGTGGACGTGTCCAGGCTTAATTCGGTTTAACGCTGCTAAAGCCGACCTAAACCCGTAGTGTAGACCAGGCCTTATATAACCTGTATTTGATCCTGTGCTTGTTAATATCAGTTTGAGATCAGTGCACTGACAGAAATGAGGGTGGCTCGTCCTTGTGATTTTACATTCTTTGATTTGCTGAGTTGTTTGCGGCTGAGTACAGAGCCTAAAAGGGTAATAATAATAAAAGTGCTAGAGCTCACAAATCAGCATTAGGCGTGGCTCTAGTCAGAATTCCAAATGGATGCTTTTTGAGTCTGCATTAAGTTACTACAATAGTAGGGTGAAGTAGTTCATTGTAGTGCTCGCAGAAGCTGTAATTCAAAGTCATTCTTATATATACAAATTTCAGTGGGTAAAAGCTTCATTTTGTATTGCTATTATAATATGGATGAGATCACTGCAGGACTGGAGCTAGTGTGAAAGCTGAGTTGGCTCTTTCATTCTAAACACCTGTTTTCCGCTGCTCATGAATTTTTGTCAAAAAAATTACCGTTTGAGAAGAAATTTCTTGTTCTCGGGTTCTGCCTAGAATAGGGTTACCATACGACCGGTTTTTCCCGGACATGTCCGGCTTTTCGGCAATCAAACCCCCGTCCGGAGGGAATTGCCAAAAAGCCGAACATGTCCGGGAAAATGCCGGCCGGGCACTTCCCCTCCCGCGGCTGCTCTGCTCCTCCCCTGACTCTTCGGCTCTGTTTAAGAGCCGAGCTGCCCAAGCGCTATGGGCTTCAGGCAGCCCCCT